>NW_028327176.1:138955502-139111502 GCF_987537825.1 Furipterus horrens | reverse complement strand
ACAAAGTATATTCTACTGATTGCCCAAATGAGTGAAATATGTACTCTATGAACAAATGGGTGGTGAGACTTAATGTGTTACAAAGAATTAGACACAAAGGTAGACAGCTGCTGACAGACACAGGAGACATGGAGGTTGCCTCATTTTAGAAACTGTGAACATTGAAAAGCCATTTCAAGTCTTTGCTGAGTTCTATGGCATAGAGTGAGAGAGGAAGGAAGTGAAGGGACTTTCATTCTGTCCCTTTTGACTGATTCTTGCTTCTGGACATGTCCTTTATCTATGCCCTGTGAGTTGATCCAAATGTAGAAACGTCTTCTACTATGGAATCATAATATTGCAAAATATCATGGGTAAAAGAAAGTTATGTGAAACAGCTTTTTCACTAAAGTTTTACTAAATGACCAGCTTGCTCACCTCACAATAACTCAAAATCACAGAGCTTATTTTCTGCCGGAAGGCTATTCCTATATAGTACCCTGACCTACTGCCAACTTCTTGCTCTTCTTCTGACCTTCCTATCACTTTTCTGCTAACTCTGCTCTCATGATTATATGATTATGTAGAGCAATATTTATCTCTAGTTTCTGTCCTGGAATTGCAAATCTACATCCATAAAAATGTTCAGAGTACAAATTAATGATATCCGTGCTCCTTTGAAAGTGCTTGTGTTTATATAATATAATCATTATTTTTCTGTTAGATGTATGCAGGGTTTTCTATCTGTAAAATTGTGCATTGTCTTATACAATGCTGATATGTAAACTACTATTGGGATCGCTTCATAAACATAAGTGCATTCATATTTTCTGCGAAAGTGACAATTAGAATGGGATTCTTCTCTTGGCTGTGACTTGAAGGGTAATTTGGAGGTTGCTGTTTGAACTCTCTTCAGATTCTTCTGGGATTTCTTAGTCATTTTTCTCCCCTGGGTGCCATGCACACACTCTGGGTTTTTCTTCTTGTCAACTTGCATAGTGATGCTACTTGTAAATACCATGCTATAGTTTTTCTTCCTTTCTTTTTTTAAGTATATTTTATTAATTATGCTATTACAGCTGTCCCAGTTTTTTTCCCTTTGTCTCCCTCTGCCCTGTACCCTCTTCCCTCCAGCATGTTTGTCTTTCTTGTAGAGCTGTTGATATGTCTAATGAAACTCATTCCTTGTGTTGTTGACCCTTATTTTTAAAAATCACATTTTATCATTAGAACAGCTAACAGTTCACATTTGCAAATGTTATGTTGCAGCATTTGTGATTAGATTTTAAATGACTTTTAAAAATCATCCTATGCACTGATATCATAGGTGTTGCCAATCTGTGTTGCTAATGTAAGGACTCACCTATTTCCATACATGAAACATCACTGCATATAATGATAATCTTTGAGCTGAGTAATGACAGTCTAATTTTAGCAATTAGATCTTTTAAAATGTCAGCTGAGAGTTCAGAGGTAGAAAACTGGGAAGGACATTGCTCTCACCCTTAAAACAAGAAGAAAATCTAGACAAACTGCAAAGTAAGGAATTCTCAGAGCAAACAACTAACCATAAAAATAGGGAGAAACATGCACCAGAAGGGAAAAACAGGACCTGATATTTGATTACTTGGCCAGATACTGCCCCAAACCATATCAACTAGTAAGAAGATGTAGCTAATACATTTTTAAAATCAATTGCTAAAGGTCAAGTAGAGGTTACTGTGAAGCCTTTGAGGGCCACAGAGATAGGGGATTTATACCCCCTTAGAAGCTTTTCCTCCATGAAAGCCAACAAATGCTCACAGGAAAGATTATGGAGACTCCTGAGAAAAGTTCTCTGTGGTTCTGGCTGGGCAAAGGGAACAACAGTCACTGCCAAAATTCTCTCCAGATCTATGTTCTCTCTGCCTCATGGAACAAATATACCTAGTTATGCTCAGAAAAGAGCAACAAAAAATGTTGTGTTGGAGGATTGGTGAAAACATTTTGCAGTTGGGGAAGAAACAGAAAAGCCCAATAGTTCTACAAAGAATTAAACCATGGTTAAAGCACTAAAACAAACAAACAAACAAAATTTTAAGCTCGGATGTTTCATTGGCAAATATTATTTTCTACAAAGAATTAAACCATGGTTAAAGCACTAAAACAAACAAACAAAATTTTAACCTCAGATGTTTCATTGGAAAATATTAAGTATTTAAGAAAATAATAATACCAGTACCACATAATCTCCTCCTGAAAACAGAGAGGAAGGAACACTTCTAGACTCATTCTATTAGGCCAGCATTGCACTAACACCAAAATCTGAAACAGACATTACACAAAAATAAAACTACAAACTAATGTCTCTCATGAACATAGACTTAAATGTTATATATATATATATATATATATATATATATATAGACATAAATCAAATCCTGCAAAATATATAAAATAAGAATGGCATATAACAATCCAATGGGATTCATCCAAGGAATAAAAAATTTGAAAAATCAATGTAATTCACTATATTAAAAGACAATAAGGAAAAACATAATCAAATCATTAGTTGCAGAAAAATAATTCAACAAAATTCAGTTTCATATTATGCTAGCAAACACAGAAAAAAACACTCTCAGAAAACTAGAATAAAGCTTCTTTATGTTTATGTAAAGGACATCTGCAGAAAGTTATAACAAACCTCATCATATTTAATATTGAGAGTATGAATGAGTTTTTCTTAAGATTGTGAACAAAGCAAGGTTATTATCTCTCACCAGCCCTTTTCAACAGTATACTGTAAATCCTAACCAATATAGTAAGACAAGACTAAGAGATAAAAAGCATAAGGATTAGATGGGTGAAAATAATATGATCTATATTTGTAGACAACAGAATTGTCTACTTAGAAAATTCCATAGACCCTCTAAGAACTCCTAAGGTAAATAAGTGAGTTTAGCAAGCTTGCAGATTAATGGTCAATATGCAAAAGCAATCATTCCTATATATTAACAATGAATGATTATAATTAAAATAAAAATACCATTTATAGTTGCTAAAAATTAAATACATATAAATTAAATAAAAATGTGCAGGTTCTGAATGTTCAAAACTACAAAACATAAAATGAGTCAAATAATATTTAAGAGAATAAATATATTATGTGTATTGATAAAAGGATTTCATATTGTTAAGATGTCAATTATCAGCAACTTGATGTATAAGTTTAATGCCATTCCAACCAATGCCCCAGCAAGCTAATATTTTTAGACATGAATAAGGTGATAACTTATATGGGAAAGCAAAGAAACTAGGATAACCAAACCAATTTTGAAAAAGAAGTTTAAGTTTAGATGTGCTATCTGATTTCAAGACTTACTACAAAGACACAGTAATAATTCAGTAATACTGTAGGTATTAATGAAAAAAAATATATATATATATCAGTAAAACCTAATAGAGAACACAGCAGTAGGTGTACACAAATATAGAACACTATATCAATTAATTCATTTTGAAAAAGGTATAAAAGCAAATCAATGGAGAAAGGATAGTCTTTTCAAATAATGGTGCTGGAACATTTGAGCAATCATATGTAAAAAAACAAAAATAAAAAAACAAAATATAAGAAAACAATAAACCTCAACATTCGTTTTAAATCTAATTTAAAAATTAACTAAAAATGGATTGTAGCCTTGAGCATAATACGCAAAGCTATAAAACTTTTAGTAGAATACAAAAGAGCAAATCTGAGTCAACTTGCTGTTGGCAATGAGTTTTTTTTGAGCAGCAAAATGAGGCGTTTATTCACGAGTCTGCAGAGTTGGGTGCACCCTCACCCAGGAGCATGTGTACACCAAGTAGACAAAGAAGACTGGTTTTATAGTAACGCGATTAGCTCCCCCTACCCTCTCCTTCTCCCCAGTTTCTCCATTACTGGTTACTCCTGAGTTACAATGTAACTCGATTATCTAAATGCCCCTTTTGTGTTTTGTAAATATGCTACTACTGTCAACTACCTTCTCCCATTTTTCCCTTTGTCTGATGATGACTATCTTTCCCCCTTCAGAATGCCCCTTTTGTGATTTATAAATATGCTAATGCTGTCAACTCCCTTCTCCCATTTTCCCTTTGTCTGGTGATGACTATCTTTCTACTGGTTTGGGAGTCACTATTTTCTTGTTTCTTACAATAGTACATAATATAATGTATAAAACCTGACTTGAATAATAAAACAGTCTACTAAGAAAGCAATATTGCTCTTTGGATATTTGTACCCACTCAAGTCAGAGACCGTAGTTTACATCACAGAAGCGTGTTGGCAGTGGACCAAAGATGGCAGACAAATTACATTTGTGACAGCACTGGAGGTTGAGATAGGTATCAGCAGCTATGGATGTGGTTGCTGTGGTCATCTTGTCCCGGGTGACCATGGGTGGATTACTTTTTGAGGCCAAACAAGCAAGTGGCTTTGATGAGTTTAAGAAAAGACAGACACACAGATGGGATTAGAAACTTCTCCTCAGTCCACTTGTTACAATTGTCGTGGGTATCTGGAAAGTTTAGAGCTGGAGCCAACCAAACACATGACACCAGCCTGAGACAAAAGCTCTCTGCCCAATCCCAAATTCCTGGCTAATTTCTTCTCCTTAGATTGCTAGAAATATGCACTCAGATTACAGCAATTAAGGGAGAGTGGGTTTCAAGGGTGGATCACCCAGCTGATAACTGCAGGCCTGCTAGATGCAGAGCGTGACGGGAAGGTGCCACAGTCAGCTATTCTCCAGGTCCTGCAATGTCCCTTCTAGCTCACAGGTAAAGGGCTTACCTTCCCCGGAATGGTAACATCACTTCTGACAACACATCTCTCCCGTGTCTGAAGGATCCTCTCCCCCAAATCTAATTACCTCTTGTCTGATCTACACCCCTTTTCAGGTGTCCCCAGGATCTTCACCCAGCTCAGCTTCCCCACAGTCTTACAGGCCCACCGCACTGTCCCCAAGGCCGTGGGAAACGAGGGAGGGAACGTTTGGAGAGCCCCCAGCTCAGGCAAGGGGAGGTTGATTCAGCCTGCTCCCCTGATTGAGCATGGGGGGCAGGGGGGGACTCGCGGACGCAGCCTGGCCCGCAGTCTTCCACCTGCAGTGCCTGGGACACAAGGAGGGCCCAGCTGCTGTGCTGAGTCCCCCAGCCAGCGGAGGGCAAACTCCCTGAGGTCAGGTGACAGCAGAAAGAGGGGACACCCAGAGCTGCCGGATTGAGAACACTCACTTGTGAGCTCACAGCCCCCAGCCAGGAGGCGAAGAAGCCAAGATTCTGCACTCACCTGCCTTTGTGCCTTTTCAAGCCCACCCCCGTTCCTCACCTCAGTCAGGGGGCGGCCCCCTGGCAAGGAGTGAGTGGCCCTGCTCCAGCAGAGAGCCCCAGGCGTCCCCTGTAAGGGGTCTTAGTCCCTCTCACCCACATCACTCACCTCAATGCCTTGGCCACTTCGGAGTACAGACAGATGACAACACCTAACAACACGAGCAGAGCCACCAGGATGCCACCACGGATGCAGAGCAGAAATATGGAGTTGACTTAAGAAGTCTTATCTTTACCTGGGCAGGGAAGGGCTGGCAGCAGTGAATGTGGCTCCCCTCCCCACACCGCCAGGGGGCGACCTCAGCATGCCCCCTCCAGTGGAGGAAGAATGAACCCCAGACCACAGTCTTATGCATGTAAAACACAAATTAGCCTACCCAGGGAGGCTTGGCAGGGTGACGGGGCCAGCAGATGGACATGAGGGCTTATTGATGAATGAGAGGTAACAAATGAAAATCCAGAGAGAAGGAAGGAAAGTGGGAGGAACCTTCTCCCCCAGTCATGAGCAGTGATGTGCAGCTCTAAGTAACCAACAGGCTGCACCTGAGCAAATGGTTTTCCTCCCAAACACCTGGGCATCCTAAAATATGTTCACGTTCAGAGTAAGAATTAACCCCTTACTATACATCAGACTGAAAAATCTTCTATGGACATGATTAAGAGAATAACATTTTCAAAATGTTATGTTCAACAATAGAATATACACATCCATTTTATGATACGTTTTAGGAAATAAGTTTTCAACTCTCCCACTGACCACTGCCCTTTTTCCTGATAAGTCCTAAATCGTCCCCGGAAACCCCCTTTGTCTGGAACAGCAGTCTGTTTAACCTAACTCCCTGGGCAGAAGCGAGCCAGGAGAGAATAAACAGCTGCCAAAGCAGCATACTTACCGTCTAAGACCTCATAGCTGGAGGAATACTGACAGTTTTAAAAAATCACAATTAAAATAAACTTTATGGAATACAAGAACATCTTGTCAGGAATTTCTCAAACCTTTAACCTGAGAGAGACAATTCTACTAATCCTCGTCAGGAGTAAAATTAAGAAAGCGCCTGGAGGTGGCCGAATGGAGACCGAGACTGAGGATGGGCGGTTGAACCGCTGCCCGTCGCTGGCTTCTTCCTGGGATGCCTCATGCGGGACCCTGGGCCAGAGCCTCCTTGTCACCGGAGCTGGTTTCGGCGCCCGGGACTTTGGGATGAGCTGCTGGCGCCGCCTGCTGCAGGGTGCGCCGGCCAGCGGGAATGGAGTTGCTGCTCCGTGGCAGCCGCGCTCCTGGGGGAGTCGTGAGGGGACACAAGGGCCGTGAGGGGAGAAGGTCTGGGTCTGGGAGCGGAGCTGGTGACCGGTCAGTGCGGGGAAACAGGGCCCGTGTAGGCGAGGGGCAGGGCCCAGGTGGCAGGAGGGCGGGGCGACTGCGCGGCGTGAGTGTCGGGCGCAGGGGGTTGGGGGTGGGTGGGTGACCTGGAAACTCACACCCGCCTTAGGTCCGTCAGGTCACCCGTGAGGGCACCTGTCACAACCGGAGTGCGCTTCTATCCCCTTGCAAAGAGAAAGCGCCTGTAGACCTATCAACCAAAAGACGTAAAAAAAAAGAATTTCAGCAGTTGAGAATCTGCATCCTCTTAATTTTGAAAAAAAGATATGCTTTGTCTTTTATCGTATGGCAATGAGTTTTTAGGTATAATACCAGAAACATGATCTGTAATAAAAAATTGATAAGTATGTTACTTTATTAAAATTAAATTTTATTCTGCAGGCAGCTGCAGCGATGAGCAGCAGGACTGCGAGAAGCACAAATGTCTGTATTTAAGGGGAGGTGAGAAGCACCAGGGGAGCACCCCTGGCTGCAGTCCAGACCCGTGAGCTCACGGTTCCAGTGCCAGGGAAGGCAGACCCCCATTGCCTTGGACTGTGAGGCCCAGAGGGTGTGGGGATGGAAGAGGAGTCTCCGTGTCTCTCAGTGGAGAGTAACAGCAGGAATCCATCTTGGACCCCTGCCCCCACACAAAGCTCCGCAGTGTGGTGAGAAGGGTCGTCTGGTAGTGACAAGTGCAGAGGGCTCTGCCCCTGACAACGTAGAAGGTGTGACAGCCCCACCCAAGAAGGAAAGATAAATGAAAACGGTCAGGATGGCAGGAATCATAATTGAAATACCAATCATGCAGCTGACCCAAAAGCAAATGTGTGAATTAACCAATAAACAAATAGATAATCTTTCTGAGGCTCAGTTCAGAGCTATAGTCATAAGGCAGCTTACAGAATTAACAAAAGGTATTGAATAAGATGGGGAAGGAATGAAGGCTAGTCCTGCTGAAATGAATGAAAACACATATGAGACAAGTGGTGAAGAAAGGAAAACCAGGGATCAAATCAATGAATTGGAACATAGGGAAGGAACAAATAGTCAACCAGTGCAGAAAGAGGAAACAAAAAGTGAGGAATATGAGGAGAGGCTCAGAAACCCCTGGGACAGCTATAAGCGGGCTAACATCTGAATCATAGGGTTGCCAGAAGGTGAAGAAGAAGAACAAGAAATTGAAAAATTATGTGAAAAAATAATGAAGCAGAACTTCTTGAACTTGAACTTGGACTTACAGGTCCAGGAAGCACAAAGAGTTCCAGAAAAACTGAACCCAGGAAGAACCACACCAAGACACATTATAATCGAAATGTCAAAAATTAAAGATAAAGAGAGAATCTTAAAAGCAGCAAGAGATAAGAAAAGAATTATGTACAAAGGGGTCCCAATTAGACTATCAGCTGATTTCTCAAAGGAGACTCTGCAGGGAAGAAGGGACTGGCAAGAACTATGCAAAGTAATGAAAATCAAGAACTTACAGCCATGATTACTCTACCCAGCGAAGCTGTCATTCAGAATAGAAGGGCAGAGAGAGTGCTTCCAGGACAAAGGAAAACTGAAGGAGTTCAGTTATATGAGATGTTAAAGGAAGATTAAAACTATGAACATTAAAATGAAAACTGTATCACAACAACCAACAACAGAAGCTAGGGAATCAAAACGATGGCAAACTAAGTAGGCAATGAGGGTGGAAAAAGAATTCTAGGTATGAGGAACATATTGGAGGGAGGTCAGTGGAGGGGGGGAAGGAAGAAAAGGAGGGAGATGATGCAGGAATTAAGAAGCATAGTAGGAGGGAATGGAGTGGACAGAAAGATGTTGAGAAGAACTATATGCACAACCAATGGGCATGTACTGGGGGGAGTGACTGGAGGGAGGGGGGTTACTGGGTGGAGGGGGACAGAGGGAAAAGAAATTGGGACAATTGTAACAGCATAATGAATAAAACATTTAAAAATTTTTTATTTTGCAAAGGAAAATGTTTAAGAAAATGAAAAGACTAATCACAGGTTGGGAAAAATATTTGAAGTAATATAGCCAATAAAGGAGTTGCTTTTGGAATAAATAACTTGAAATTCAATGCAAAATAAATAAATAAGTGGACAATGAATCTGAACAGATACTTCAGCAAAGTAGATATGGGAAATGATATACCATGCAAATGGCAAATAAGCATATAATAAGATGCTCAACATGATTTATTAAGGAAATGTGAATTAAAGCCACTAAGTGATAGTACTGCACATCTATTAGAAAGGCCAAAAAAGAAAAAGTAACCAAATTCTGACTGGTGCACAGAGTAATGAGAGGCCATCTTGTCCAGAAACCTAGAATATTTACTATCTGACCCTTTATAGGAAAAGTTTGGAGACCTCTGATATATGGGAATATCAGTGTACTATTTTTTTGTCAGTCTTCCATAAGGCTAAAATAATTTCAGTACAAAATTATTTAAAATGCCCTTTGATTGAAATCATCAGTACATGTTTGACTACCATTGTTTGAGAGTTGACAATTTGTGAAACACTTTGCTATATGTTTTTCCTGTATTACCCTTATTAGTCGTCCCAGCAGCCCTTTATAGCTCATCCTATTGTTTTCCTGATTTTAGACCTAAAGAAAGTAAAGTTAGTTAAGTCAAGTGACTTGCTGAAAAATATAGAATTAGAACCAAAGTCAACCTGAGACAAAAGTCTATCATATCCTACTCTGTCATCCATGTACATGTGTGAACTCCAGATATGCAGTGTCATTTTCATAGAAGATTCAAAATTCATTTTCTCAATGTATTCAGCACCTACCCTGTGCCAACTTTTCTACATGTATGAGATCAACATGCCCAACCAATTTTCTGAGATCCACGGAATGTAATTCCATTACCCAGAGTGCCTAGTTCCCTGACTCCCTCAAGGCTCTGATTAGATTTACAATTACATTTAGTCCCTTCTTGAGCTAGTGTCTCCTGTTACTTTTCCAGTTACACAGATAGATATTAAAGAATAAATTTATACCTCCTTTCCCTTACTCTTGTCATGTAGTGTTTTATTCCTTAGTGACCTCTCTGTCCATTGTTTGCCACCTCTCTGTCCATTGGTGTCAGCAGCAGTTGTATTTGGTAGTCTTCTATTCTTTTGTTAAATACCTCAGGCTTGAAGCCTATTTATAGTCCTTTTGTTTTGCTAAATTTTTGAAATATCAGGTTAACTTCTTTTTGACCATTAAAAATTGTCTAAAACACCAGTTACCTTGAATTCATCGGTTATTTGCATTGCCAATTAATGGGAGTTTACTATACTTCTTGTCCTAATTATTAAGTGTTAAATGTAAGTTATAAATACACCCTTTGAAAATTAACCCTGGAAAAGCAAACCTATTACATATTTACTCATATTGAAAAGGATTTCTGGGAACTACAGTTTCCATTAGTTAAAACAAAAAAGCAAAACAATGGCTTGCTCTCTGTGGATACTTTATGGTTGGGGAAAGAGGAAGTTTTCTCCTGGAGGCCTGTAATTCATTTTAGTGAAAGTTTAACTTCTGGTTGACAGTATATTTTCAATGTGAAGATAAATGACTGACAAAACATTAAGCCCCATTACACACAGTAACGTATTCTTGCTATCTGAGCCCTGGTTTAACGGAAGCAGAGAATGATTTTATTTGAGCCACACTTAGAATTCATGACAGGTTCACTTTCAAACACCAGATCTCTGATGGCAATGCTGTCTTTATACGATGCTTCAATTCCCTTTTAAGAGGATACACTACCTGTCTGGGTTGACAAGTGAAGCTAAAGTTTTAATAACTTCAAATGTGTTTTATCACTGGAAAGGAACTGATGAAAGGTTTAAAAGAATTATTTGAAAGATGCCTTATTACTTTTGTATTATAACACACTTAAATAAAAAGTCAATAATTTTAGTACTGTCAAGAAGCACTTTTTCAACTGTACATTTCTATAGCAACATCTCTATAGTAACACGTCAGTTTAATTTGAGATATAGATTACATGAGCAACACACTTCATTTGCTTATTCTCTAGGCCATTTCTAAACTCACTTAAGAGTGATATCAATATACACACTGTTAAGAAACTTAACAGGACATTTTATTTTATGGGGGAGAAATAATTCTGATCCCAAAAGTGACTTTATAGGTTACTACTATGCAATAACCATAAATTTGGTATTTGATCTCCTCCTTAATGATATTCATTCATAAATGATTTTCTCAAATTCCTTGGGCTACTTTGTTGTCAGTATCTCTAATTCTCAAAATCTATTTTCTCCACTTTGAAGGTTATGATGACTTTACTGATATTTTTGGTTACTGCTTTTGTTGTTTTTAAAAGTTGTTTTCTCATCTTGGTTGTGTGATCTTTGGTTCATACTATGTTAATCTCAATGTGAAACTCAATACCTTTCCTTAAATTTTGCCTAACAAACTACTCATAGGAAAGCATTTGAGTAGATAAATTTGGCAAAGGTTTAGGAAGATGAAAGAACATGGCAGAAATACAAATAGTTTAAAAATCAAAGATATTTTTGGTTTTAAAAGTCTCTTTGTGATTTTAGTCATTACTGAGTCATTTTCCTGTTACATTACGTCAACTTCTATTTTCCTCCACCAGTCTTTCCTTTTCCAGTTCTGTCTCCCACTTGACTCCCCTTTATCCCAAGCCCACTTGAATTCTGTCATTTATAGCCTTGTTCCAGCTGAGCCTCAGGTCTCTTCTTCTCCCTAAAGATTTCCTTAACTTTTGTTTTTAGACAAAGGCACATTCCATAGTGGGAAGAATTTTAATATTAACATTTTCTTAGGATAATTACCCAATCATACTTGGATATCAGAACATTTTCATCTAATTCCAGAATGATCATTGGTGTTCTTGGCTTGATCCTCAAAATCAGTGGCAGCCTGGTTCAAATCCTAGATTATCTAATTATTATTATTATTATGTTTTTACCATTTCTGATCTGTTTTGAATGAAGATAGTACCTTCCATAGTATGATTTTGAAAAATAAAAGGTAAGTACTAATACATGTCAAGTGCCTTTCCACCCTTTCTCTAAACTTTACATGAACTCAAAATCTGACAAACAGAAAATTATCTCTTCTGAGCCAGTACCATTACCTGCTGGCTTCCACAATATTGATTGCAGTCTTCTTGTCTATGCTGGCTCACCTGACAGGGGCAATTTTTCTACTTATTCTTCCTATTCCCAAACTTGGTTTTATCTCTCTCTCTCTCTCTCTTGTTTTGGATTGAATACCTTACCTGCCTTATACTGAATTATTTATTTGTTGTTGTTTTTTTCTTAGCACTGCCATAATTATACATTTTGTAGAAGTCTGAGGAGTTGGGCTACACAGCTAGAAGGGTGAGTGGTGTCAGTGGACAACTCTAGGATAGGCCAGGCACACTAACCAAGCTGGTCTTGTAGGCATTGCTGAATGCAGCTTCCTATTGTTCTAGTTGCTTTTCTGCCACACCTTACGCTTCTTGAGTTCACGCCTTCTGGTATATCTATGGTAGTCTTTCTTCTCATACCTTTCCTAATTGTATTACTGATTATATGTTGTCAGGAGTCTCCTTTTCATTCACTCTTTTACTTGTACTTCATGGTGTCATAAAGTCACCTAACAAAATACAGTAAAATTAGGATGTACTTGAGCACAGTTTCAAAATCTGTTAAACACTAGGAACTTGCTGACAGGTATATACTGTACATGTAGACTACCTTTATAGCAGATATTAACAGAGTGGAAACTAGTTACATTGTTGGTGTAAGAAACACATGAGTCCAGTTATAAGCCATGACTTTAGTTTTAGTGCCTTGTAGTGGGAGTGGAAAGCTTTAGTGTGCTTATAGTAATGTGTTAAAATTTACAACTGTAATAAACCAACTCTTAAGCTTAACTTACAAATCTTATTTTTAAAACAAATATGCCTTCTGCTTAAATTAAAATACTCATTTTATTTTTTCTATTACTCCTCAATTAGCATATAGATTTACCAGACTAATTTCCAAGATTTTAATACAACTTAGGTATTTGATTAATGAATATCTTTAGCTATTTCACACTGAAGTCTTAAATCAAATATATCTAATTCTCTTAAGAATAAGACAGAGCTGTAATTTGATTGATAGGAAATTCATAAACTCTTATATATGTCTAATAAACCTGAAAATCTATACATATGAATTTAATAAATTATATTTTCTTGGCTGTAAATATTGTTTTAAATAAAAATATGTATATTTTACATCAATATAAGTGTAAGTAATACAAATTATCTTAAAATATTTAAAATAAAAAACAAAGTCTAATACTAACTACAACAGTCCAGATTCAGCTATTCTCAGTATTTTACACAGAAACATACTGAATACTATGTCGGGAAAATCTTTGAAAGACCCTGAGAAATAGGACATGGCTGGCATGAATGAATTTAAAAACAAACCACAGAGTCTGTCATCTAAGGACCTGAAAGTTCGTACATTCACAGGCATCTCTGCTGCCCCAACTTTGTCTCGACACCTATGAAACTAAATGACTAAAGTCTGGAATGCCAAGTTCGGCTGCCATAACTTTCCTTCTGCCCTTCTGTTTCCACAACGATGCTTACTTATCAGGTGGGTACAGTGGCAGAGGGGTTCCTTTGTTTCATTCTACCTTCCAACTCTCCTGGGAGTATTTCTAAATGGCAGAAATTACTTCATATATGGAGTCCTAGCTGCCCAGTAGCCTGAGTGATGTGACTTTTATATCTTGGCTCTTAAAACAGGAGGCACGTGGAAAGGTAGAATGTAGCCTAGTGAAGCAAATCAATCAAATCCACTATAGAAGTCCATCAAGTTTTTAAAGTTATAAATTCAGCTTAGAGATTTTGACCATTGGTCCAGAATTCTGGCCCACAATATCCAGAAAAAATTTCCTTAAATATACTTATTTATTACTTGGATCCATTCTGGTAGTTTGTCTTTATCTGCTATATCAACAAGGGACCCCAAATTCAAGCCTTTCAGCCAAGAGTTAATGTAAGATTCACAACCCAGGCATTTAAAAATTCCCAATCCAATTTTACCATAACCTTGTAGTAATTCCTTTCCCAGCTTTTTATCATCTGACTTAACATGTTTGAATTCTAACATCTCACATAGATTGCAAGTTACCTTTTCATTGTCTGACATGGTGAACATAATTATACTAAGTAGTGGAACTGAATTTCTGCTATAGTAAAACACACTTTACAACATGGTTTTGCTGAATAATTTTTCTTCTATTTATGCTGAGATAGTTATTCTCTTTAGAAACATGAGATTTAACCTTTGGTAATTTTTTAAATTGAGATAATAGACTTCCTACAAATCGTCTTCATCTGGTTCATAATGGTGACACACATGTTATCCTGGCAAGTTGAGACTGGATTTTAAAGGCCTAATAGCATCAGATATTGGCTTAAGCAATAATTGCTTTCTTGGCAGTTGTGTTTGATCCTCTACTAAAAATAACTGATCATTTTCAGGTTAAAAAAAAATCTATTTATTTATTTATATATTTATACCTTTTTTGAACTCTAAGTGCCTTCAGGACAAAACCCTCATTATATATAGCCTACAACATCCAGAAGTGGTGTGTACATGTAGATCAGTGATTTTTCAAACCATTGAAAATCAACAAACAAAAAGTGCTGAGAAAATGTACAGAAAAGGGAATCCTAATGCACTGTTACTGGAAATGCAGACTGGTACAGCCACTGTGGAAAACAGTATGAAATTTCCTCAAAAAACTAAAAATGGAACTGCCTTTTATCCAGCAATTCCATTGTTAGGATTATACCCAAAGAATCCTGAAACATCAATTCAAAAGAACGTATGCACCCCTATGTTCATAGCAGCACTGTTTACAACAACCAAGCGCTGAAAACAGCCTAAGTGCCCATCAGTGGATGAGTAGATCAAAAAAAACAGTGGTATATTTACACAATGGAATACTATGCAACAGAAAGAAAGAAGGAACTCCTACATGATGTGACAGCATGGATGGAATTGGAGAGGATTATGCTTAGTGAAATAAGCCAGACATCGAAAGAAAAATACCATATGATCTCACCTAATACAGGAACCTAATGAACAAAACCAACAAATGAGAAAAATAGAACCAGAGGCATGTAAACAAGGAACAGACTGACAGTGACCAGGGGAGTGGAGGGGGAGGGAGAAAAGTGGGGGGTGGGGGAGAAAAAAGATGAAGAATCTAGTCAAGGAACTAGTATAAATGACCCATGGACATGGACATCTAAATGAGGATTGACTGTTGGGGGGGTTGAGGTGGACGGGACAAGGGAGAGCAATGGGGAAAAAATGGGACAACTATTAGAGAAAAACAATAAAAAATAAATAAAAGAAAAAAACAAAACTATTCCCTTTTCATTGATGTAAACATCTCTTTCTTTCTTAGAAAGTTATTTAAAATTTAAAAACAATCTAAACCTGTGACCCAAAACTAATTAAAAATAATGGTAACTTTAGAAGAAAAACATTTTGATCCTAAAGTCTTTCATTTCATATTTTCTATCATATGATGATGTGTATTGAGTCCACTTGCTTGCCAGCCATGAGCCTTTCTATGCAAGCAAGTGTAGAAGACATAGAGGCAGATGTTTTTCAACAGCAAACCTGTTACATACCTTGTTTTCAATACATTTAATAATACCAGATATTTATGTTGTACTTCGTACACGTCAAGCATAATTTTAAATACTTTGGATGTGCTATTTAATTAGTTGTCACAACACCACTGTGAGGTTGGTACCTTTATTATCCTTACTTTATAGATGAAACTGAGGCCCTGAGAGGTAAAGTCACTAGCACAAGGTAACACAACTAGAAATGGTAGAGCTAGGATTCAAAGCAGAGCAGTTAACACCAGAGTCCATATTGTCACTTGTCAGGGAATGCTGTCGATGTGTCTTTAACCCTATTTTAGATTTTTTTAAATGTACTTTCTAAAGGTATATACCCCTCTACACAGATACACTCTGTGCTTAATAGAATAATAGAAGTGCTTAATACAATGCAAATTGAAGACACAAGTTAAATTTAATATTTATTCAATAAATTTTTACTGAACACCAAACATGTAACACTATATATATTATGCATATTGTATATATTTTAATATGTATTGTTTTGTTATCTATTTTTACTTAAATAATTTTTTACATAGATCTAAACATTTTCTTTCAATTTTGTTTTTCTCTACCAAAGGAAATTAAAGGGAAGTGAACCGATTTGTATTCCTGGCACTTGCCTTGTTTATCTATTTATTGTGTAAAGGTGACCATAGCCAGGATCTTCCCCTCCACACACATGTATTTTCATTTGTCTAGGTCACCCTTATCTAAGAGGATTCTTTCTGCATAAGCATCACATAGCTCAGACTGTCCAGGTTCCACTTTTATTAACTTCATGTATATATATGGGCCCCTGCTGTTCAATGGCTGAGGATGATATTGGCTCCTCAAGTCCTTGTCCACTGCCATACGATAAGGATGAAGGCAGATGATCTTGGCTCCTGTGACTCCCCTTTCTTGCTCGCTGCCACGAGCATTGTAAGGCAAATCCTGTTGTTTCTGTCCTCATCCACATGAGCGAGATTAAACTGGTATAATTCCCCCTCCAACACTCCATTGTTGTTTTTCAGTCTTGGAGAATCCAAAGCAAACCTCACTGGAGTGGAACCCCTGTGCTGATACACTATTAATTCATTTTGACTGGGCAAAATCCTGGTGTCTAGTGACTGGAGCCAGCAGAGTTGGGTATCATTCTTTTCCAAAGTATATGTATTTACATTTAGGTTTGAGATACATAAATTGATCAGGGTAGGCCACTGTCATGTACTAATTTTTAAAAATTTGTAATGAATTTTTATTTTATAATGGATTTATATCTACACAAAAGTTGCAAATATATTATTTAGAGTTCTCATGTAACTCACCCCTAGTTTTTCCTATTATTAACATCTTACATTAGGTATATTTATCACAATTAATAAACCACAATTTATACATTATTATAAAGTTAATACATTACTCAGATTCCTTTAGTTTTTATATAACAGCTTTTAACCAATCCAGGATCGCATCCATGATATCATATTATATTCTGTCATTATGTTTCCTTGGGCTCTTCTAAGTTGTGACAATTTCTCTAATATTTCCTGTTTTTGATGGCTTCAACAGTTTTGAGGAGTACTGGTCAGATATTTTGTAGAATGTGACTCAATTGGCATCTGTCTGATGTTTTTCTCATGAATAGATTGTGGTTATTGATTTGGAGAAAGAATGTCACAGAGGTAAAGTACCATTCTCACCATATCATATGAAGATTAAATATTATGAACATAATTTATCACTGTTGATGTTTATCATGGTCATGGCTGAGGTAGTGTTGGGGTTTCTCCATAGTAAAGTCACTCTTTTCCCCTTTTTTCATAAGAAGCTATGTGTAGACATTCCTACGGATTTGGGAGTTATGCTCCATCTCCTTGACAGTGGAGTGTATTCATAAGTTATTTGGAATTCTGCATAAGATACCTGCCTATTCTCTCTCATTTATTTATGCTGTCATTTGTTTACATCACCATGGAGTCATTTTATACTTTTGGTTATAATCCAGTATCATTTTATTTGTTTTCTTGTAGGGCATTAAACCTGCCTCTGCCTGGGTTTGTTTTCTAGAACAGCTGTGCTCTGGCTTTGGATGTTAGGATCTCTTTCATTTGGCTGCTCTGTCCCTTTGACATACTCCTTCCTTGTGGATTTTTTTTTAACCCTTCCATACTTTCTGGTACTACACAATGCTCCTCCAGGGTCATTTTACACATTTCCTGCCCCAGTCCTAGAACTAGCCTCTTTTCCAAGGAGCTCGGTTTCCTTTGGCACTGCGAATCCAGATCTGAAAGCTGGGTGTGCTCCTTCCTGCTATAGCCCTCTCTGATGGCAGGGCAAGAAAGGACGTGTGCATAGTAACCCATATCTATCTGCACATGTCTATCAAAGCCTACATATAAATTTATATTTGTTTCCTAGGGCTCCATTAACACTGGGGTGACTTAAAACAAAGAAATTTATTGTTTCCTTGTTCTGGAGGCCAGAAGCTTGAAATAAGCAGAGCGTCATCAGAGCCATGCTTCCTCTGAAGGCTCTAAGGAAGGAACTCTTCTATGCCCTTTTCCTAGATTCTGGTAGCCTCAGGAATTCTTTGGATTGCAGATGTGTAACTTGAGCCTTCCACTTCAGATGGCATTCTGTTTGTGTTTCTTCAGGTCATCTTCCCTCTGTGTGTCCCTTTTCCTCTCTGTGTCCATTCCCCTTTTTTATAAGGACACCAGTTATATTGGATTAAGGGCCTATCCCTGAATTCAATAAGGTCACAATCTGAAATAATAGTAAGTAGGACTTTAATATATCTTTTTTTGTGGGGGGGACAATTCAAATTGTTATATCTATCTGTATTTATATTAAGCTCAACATGAGTTCACACTGGCATGTACTCTAACCTATTACTGTGTGGTTAATGAAATCCCCCTCCTCTTCCTAGTCTGTAACTTCCCAACCCAATACAAAAAGTGACTTCCAATGTGTAAATACATCATAGCTATTTTATTCATTCCTTTACTGATGGACAAGACCTGCTTTCAAATCAATACTACTTGACCATAAAAAAGAAAAATAAATTACGCTTTGGGACAGCATGGATGGACCCGGAGAACATAACACTAAGTGAAATAAGTCAGTCAGAGAAAGATAAATGCCATATGATTTCACTGACATGTGGAATCCGTGAACAAACTGAATCAACAAGCGAAATAGAGACAGACTCACAGGTAGAGAGCAGGCTGACAGCTCTGGGGAGGGTTGAGTAATGGAGGGATCAGCACAAAAGGAAAAAACAAAAACGAGATGAAGAATTTATGAACATAAACAACAGTGTGGTAATTGCAATGGGGGTGGGTGGCTGGGGGTGGAAGAGAGTACAGGAGAGATAAATGGTAATGGAAAACAATTTTAAAAAACTTAAAAAATTTTTAAAAACTAACTCCTTCCTCCCACCACCCATTTTCATGATTCTTCAATTACAATATACAGATATGGTAGTTTTAGAATTGTTAACCCTTACCCCATGAGAAACAACTCTATCAACTAAAATACAATTCTTATGTGCCATTTGTTTTTGGCTTAATCCTACAGATTCCACTCAACTCCAGTTACTTAGGTTAGTACCTCTTCCTCCATCCCCTTTAGTGATGTTGTTTCATATACTTGTAATACTTTTGGATACTTTTGCCACAGTTTGTGCTACATCTTCAATCCCCCAACTGCCTAAATTATTTTTAATTTGCACACATTAAGGCTCACTCTTAACTGTTGTGAAGGTTCGTGAATTTTGACAAATGTGTAGTGTCATGTATCCATCGTTATAGTATCATACAGAATAGTTTCACCGCTTTACAGTCCCCTCTCCTTGTGTTTGTTTCCGAGAGCTGCAATAACAAAATCGCACAGATTAGATGATTTAACCAGAGAAGGAAAACTCTGACTCCAAAAAACCTCCGCTGCCTTGCGGCATACCTCTTCAGGGGAAAGGCTAAGGGAGTAAACCCCGACAGAAAATCCGGAGCCGGAGTCCCTAAGGCGGTTTGACGTTGTAGTCAACACCGGCAACTCCTGCGGCGCACCTGAAGCCAAGCTGTATTGACTCTGTCTTTCCCTTGGACCCTTCAGCTGCGAAGAGAGGGGGGGTCTGCTGCATGGGCAACAGCAGACCCTCCATATCACCCCGCCCAGGCTCTGTAGCTTCAGCTTCACTGGAGAGGACACTCCAGCGTCATCGCAAGATGTCGATTCAACACGGGAGGAGACAGATACCGTGTCACTCCCGAATTGGACTGCACAGCCATTCTCGGCGGTGCAGATAGACTCTTAAGAAGCGGCTGCCGACGATGAGATGATTTAATTAACAGGAATTTATTTTATCAGTTCTGGAAGCCAGCAGTCCATGATTTAGCTGTTAGCTGTTAACAAGTGAGGTTCTTCTGAGGTCTCTCCTGGCTTGCAGGTCCTCACATAATCTTCCTTCAGTGCATGAGCATGTCTGGTGGCCTTTCCCCCTCTTAAGGACACCAGTCACATTAGATTAGAAACCCCACGCTAACAGCTTTATTTTATCTTAATCATCTCTTTATAAGCCTTATCTTCAAATATAATTACATTCTGAGGTAATGGAGATTGAAACTTTAAGTATGGATTTGGGGGATCACAATTCAGTCCACACAGTCCTTCAACTATTCAACCCTCCTCCCTGACCCCCAAACCTTGCTAGTAACTAATTTGTTTACCATCTCTTTGGGCTTTTCCAGAACATCATATAAGAGAAATTTCTATTACAAGATTTTCAGACTGTTTTCTTTTATTTAGCAATATGAATTAAATTTTTATTAATTTAATTCAATTAACCAAAATAACCATCATCAATTAAATCAATCATCAAGGCAAGTAAACTGATTAATTTAATTAATCAATGTATTTATTTTTATGAATTTTAAGATTCATCTATGTCTTCACACAGCTTGATAGCTAATTATTTATATTACTGAACAGTATTTCATTTATGGCTGTGCCATGGTTTGTTAATCCATTCACATCCTATTCTTGGCAATTATGAATAAATCTATAAAATTTGTGTGTAGGTATGCTTGTGGACCTACAATTTTAAATCACTTTTATAAATACCTAGGAGCATGATTGCTAGGTTGTATGTTAGTCAAAACTATATTTCACTTTAAGAAACTGCCAAACTTTGTCTTATAAAGTGGTTGCACCATTTTGTATTCCCGCCAGCAATAAATGAGTTTCTGTTGCTCCTTGTTTTCATCAGTAATTGGTATTGTTAAGTTTTGGGATATCAAGCACCCTAACAGATGTGTAATGGTATCTCATTGTTGTTTTAATTTGCATTTCCTTAAAGACTTATTATGTTGAGCAAATTAAAGCAACAAGGAGAGTTCCTGTTTCTCCACCAGGGACTGTTCCTGTTAGATATGAGAATATTAACTATTCTAGTATCTGGGGGTGGTTTCTAACTGCCAATGGCAAATATTAGTATATCTTCTTTGGTCATATATTTTCAGATCTTTAGCACATTTCTAAAATTAGGTTTCTTTTGCGACTGCTGAGATGTAAACATTCTTTGTGTATTTTGGATAAAAGTATTTTTTAAAACATGTTTTATAAACATTTTTTTTAGATTTGATTTGTTAAATTTTGTGGTGGATTATAATGGCAAATGCACATAAAATGAGATTCTTGGGGTTATTTGGACCAAAACTTTTTTTTTGAAAATGCAAATTTCCTAAAGTGGAAGAGATACTGGCTAGAGCTATTAGAATTAGAGAATTATAGAAAATGCGATTTTATTTTATATCAATGACTGGCAAACCCTGTAGCTTTGATTTTATTATCTCACTATATAATGTGGTTTGTATAATTTTTGTCATTTCTCAGTTTAAGAAGCTGACCATTCACAGTTTAAGAAGGATGTAAGTAGCCCTGGCTAGGTTGCTCAGCTGGTTGGAGCATCAGTCCATACACCAAAGTGTTGTAGGTTTGATCCACTCAGGGCACATACCTAAGTTGCCGGTTCAGTCCCCGGTCAAGATGTGTATGGGAGGCCACAGATCGATGTTCCTTTCCCATATTGTTTCTCGCTCTCTCTAAAAATCAATAAAATATCCTCAATGAGAATTTAATTTTTTTAAAAAAAGGATATAAGTAAATTACTTAGGATCACCCAACTGATAAGTGGTGGAGCTCTGTTTTAGGTCCAGTTTTTCACTCCTTAAAAGTTTATGTATTTCCCACCACAACAGATAGCCTTACTAAGAATAAGGAAGATGAAAACTTGTTACATTAAAAGCCATAAAGCAAGTCAATAGTAAAGTTTCAAAACTCTTTCTCTCTCCACACACACACACACACACACACACACACAAACACATTTGTATATATACACACACACACATATATGTTTGATAACTGTACTAACCATCAGTCTAAGGTATGTAGTCAAGATTATATATGTATGTATGTATGTGTGTATATGTATTGACAATAAACTTCCTAAGCCATATTCTAATGAGGAATATTGGGATTGGTACATGCTCATTTACTATGAGAAACTGATATAGAAGCTCTATAACTCAATACTATATTGTTTTTAAAACTATGAAAAATTGAAACGTGTAAGGTGGTAATACCTGAGAACAATATGTGATATTCTTTTAATGAAAGAAAGGGAAGATAAAGAAAGAATTATCTTTCAATGCTCTTGAGGTGTTTCACTTTTTACCAATAATAATGCAAGATAACAGTGAAATATTCAACTGAGTTTTACCAAAAGAATTGTTCATTTTATAAATATCCCTATTAATTAAAAGTTTCAGAATGTGTAAGATATTGCCTGTGAATTTATGAATATAAAATTGGTATAATTAGATTTTATTTTAATATCCTGCAGTACTATGTTTATTGTGTAGTCAAAGCATATAAGCTAACTGGGACTTTGTTTTTTTTTTTAAGTATATTTTATTGATTATATTGTTACAATAGTTCCAATTTTTTCCCCTTTGCTCCCCTCCGCCCAGCACCCCCCTTCCCCGACAATCCCCTCCCCAAGTCCATGCCCATGGCTCACTCTTTCATATATTCTTCTTCTTTTTTAAAAAAATTAATTAATTAATTAGTTAAATATTTTAACAATAAAAAATAACAATCCCTCCCTCTCAGACTTAAGACCCTTTACAATCTTATAAAGGACAATGGACGAAGGTCTCGAGCTCCTCTAGTTGCTTCAAGCTGGACATGGTTGTCGTCCTACCTAGCCTTCGGTCAAGAAATCCCTAATAAGAGTGGGGGTGTGGAGGGGAGTGTGGCTTTCCCACATGGGGAAGGATTGTGCAGACTCCAGGTTGGTTGGCTGTCTCTGGACAACAGCATGCTTGGTTTAACAGTCTGGCATCCTTGTTGTATTCTGGGGGCAACAGGGTTAAAGGACATCATTCAATCCATAACCACTAGATGACAAAAGACAGGTATTAATTTTTCAATGTCCCACATTAGGGAAAAGAAGGGCTTCTTTGGAGGAAGGTATCCCAGGTACATCTCACCTGTCCAAAACCCTTTTGCCCATTATACTTAGTTTAAGCTGAGGGGAATATTTTAGGTTTCCCCCCTCTCAGGCCTCTGGGCTCTTTCTATCCAAGCCATTAGGATAGAAAAGAGAAACCAGTTTTAAAGTGAAGCCCACAGACCACCCCATTCTTCACCAACCCAGCCACTAAGTTCAGCCAAACCATTGAGTCTCAGGAGACAGCAATGCAGACAGGATTAAGTGAGGCCTATACGTACAGACAATCACTCAGGTAATGAGATCATAGGCTTATGCCCTTTGAAAACAGAAAACACATGTTAATTTATGTAACATAACCCACACACAAGTCTCTAAATCTGTAGGACTGTCTTATCGGAAAGACATCCAGTTGCAAGGCATTTGACATTCTTCTTGCCTGTAAATTAAACATCTTTGATAATGCCACAGACATAGTTTAACTTTCAAATGAAACCAAAGTTTAAATGAAAAGAAACTTTAAAGACGGTTAGCTGCACTACTTTATAGTCTATTACTGGGCATTGTGATCTTCCTTGAATCTTGATTTTTCTCCCTAAGATTACCCTCCTTGTCATTAAAGGGACTGCATTAAGTCCATTTTTAATTTATCCTGTTCATTTGCATAAACACAACAAGAGCAGCAAATGATCACTTATGATCTTTAGTTCTGCTTTGTTGGAACTTATGCATGGAACATTTAGGGTGACCTTCAGTCTGCCCTTCAGGGCACAGAAGCTGAGCCACATACCTGGCATTCAGCCTTGCCTGTAAACACCTGTCTTTTCCAGGTCCTCCTGGTTTTCCATTGTGCGTTAAGGTACCTTCTAGCTATCTTTCAGGAAAACAACCTTCATTCCTTTCCTGGAAAGATTGCTATGGACCGCTCATCCATCCAAGGTACCAGGCCTTTTATCTCGTGGACTTTTATTACCTTTGAAAGTCAGTCCCAGTTGCTCAGGGCTTTTTGGTAACAACCAAAGCCCAAGCATGTCTCCTTTAGGCATGACATTCCAGTCAAAGTCTTAGTCAAAAAATCGCTATTAACAACTGGTCTTATTAGTTTTATGCAAAGAAACTTAGGTCATTACTTACTTCTTTAGAATGCCAAATTCTGGAGGGATCAGATAGGGAGAAAATATATACAGTGTGAAGGAAAATCCTTGTCCTTCTAATATTCACTGAACTTGCATTTCTATTCTTTATATTTTTATTTTTTCCCCCCACTAAAATTTTTTCTGTTTGTTTGTTTTTCCATTACAGTTGTCTCACTTTTTTCCCCCTCTTGCTTCTCTGCACCCTGTCCCTCCCTTCTCCCACATTCAGTCCCCACCCAGCTGTCCATGTCCATGGATCATTTATACATGTTCTTTGACTAGACCCTTCCCCTTCTTACCACTTCTCTCCCTCCCATCTACCCCTTTGTTACTGTTAGTTTATTCCTCGTTTACATACCTCTGGTTCAATTTTGCTCATTTGTTTGTGTTGTTCATTAGTTTCCTTTAACAGGTGATAGCATTAGGTAATTTTCTTTTGTTGCCTGGCTTATTTTGCTAAGTATAATTCTCTCTAGTTCTAATCATGCTGTTGCAAATGGTAGAAGTTCCTTCTTTCTTTCAGTACTTATTCATTGTCATTTTCCCCCTTTGTACTCGTGTTCCTCTCTGTCTCTCTCTGTTTCTTCATCTTCTTAAAGCAGACCCTTTAGCATCTCTTGCAATGCTGGTTTGGTGGAGATGTATTCTTTTAACCTTCTTTTGTCTTGGAAACTCCTTATTTCACGTTCCATTTTGAATGAGAGCTTTGCTGGGTAGAGTATTCTTGGTTGTAGGCCTTTGTTTTTCATTACTTGAAATATATTTTGCCATTCCCTTCTGGCTTGTAGTGTTTCTGCTGAGAAGTCTGATGATAGCCTTATTGGAGCTCCCTTGTATGTTATTAGTTGTTTCTCTCTTGCTGCTTTTAGGATTCTCTCTTTGTCTTTGAATGTTGCCATTTTAATTATGATGTGTCTTGAAGTGGGCCTATTGTGGTTCATCTTCATTGGGACCCTCTGTGCTTCCTGGACTTGCATGATTCTTTCTCTCTTCATGTTAGGGAAGTTTTCTGTCATTAGTTTTTCAAAAGAGGTTTTCTATCCCTTGCTCTTCTTCTTCTCCTTCTGGAATTCCTATGATACGGATATTATTACGTTTCATGTTGTCCTGCAGCTGTCTTAGAGCCTCTTCAGTCTTGTTCAGCCTTTTTTCATTTTGTTGCACTGTCTGTGAGTTTTTGTCTACATTGTCCTCCAGCTCGCTGATCCGATTTTCTGCTTCCTCTAGCCTGTTTTTAATTCCTTCTACTGTGTTCTTCAATTCAGAGATTGTATTCTTCATTTCCTCCTGGCTCTTATTGATAGCTTCCATGTCCTTTTTGATGCTGGTATAATTCTCAGTAAGTTCCTTATAGTTCTTCTGGAGTTCACTGTAGTTTTTCTGGAGTTCTTTGTAGTTTCCACTGAGCTCATTGAGCTTCTCCATAATCCATGCTTTCAATTCCATATCTGATAGTTTGCTCCCCTCTTATTTCACTTAGCACTATTTCTGGGGACTCTGCCTTTCCTTTCGATGGGGGGTTGTTTCTCTGTCTCCCCATTTTTGTGACTCCTATTGTTTGTTGGTGCTTCTTAGAATGATCTGCACTTCCTGGGTCTGCCCCTGGTGGCATCAGATCCTGTACCAGTCTGGGCCTCGGCAGCCTGTTGGAGACTTCCAGGGATCTACTGCCTTTGTCTGTCTCCTTTAGTTGATAATCTATTCAATCTGTGATTAGCTGTCAGGCTTAAGGACCGTGGGCGTGGCAGCTTAATTCCTGTAGGCAGGGCCTTTGCTTCCCCTCAGGCTGACACCACTTGGCTGGGAATGGTCTGCCTGCAGTGTGGGGATGAGTCAGCACTGGGACCCGGCCGGCCACTTCCCCAGCTCTCCCCTCAAAGCCACCACACCAAACTCTCCCCAAGCGTCTCCAGTCCTCTCTGCCTTCCCTCTGCTTGAGCCCAGGGTAAGTGGGGGCCAAAATATTTTCGTATGTGATCCGCTTAAGAGCTCTTTTTCTCCAGCTGTTTCTCTCCGGCTAGCAAGAAACCCTGTGGCTTTTTGCTTTTCTCAGCTGGATACTATTTTACTTTCCACTCTGTTGCTGTAGGCTGGGGAGCCCGGCTGGGGGTTTAGACCCTGCCCTTCTCAGGGAGAACCCCCGGCTGCTGAGCTGTTTCTCAGTCCCTTCAGCTGCCACCCGTGTGAGCCCAGCCAGCCCTTCCGCGTCTCCGCACTCCCTACCGGTCACGTTGTGATGTAGCGGCCTTTTCTGTCTCTCCGTGGTTATAAGACTTCTCTCCAGCTGGTGTTCGGTTGGTTATTCTAGATGATTTCTCCAAAATTGCATTGTAAATCCAGACTAGTTCTGGGAGGATGTTAGTGTAGCTTCCACTTACTCCTCCGCCATCTTGTTTCTCCCGGGACTTTTAATATAACAAAAAACTATTCATAATCTGAAAAAAGACACACTTAAGATTTAATTAAATTATGAATGCTTATATTTAGAAAAAAATGTTTATGTGAAAAAATCTTGGCATATTTTTGATGGTATTAAGAAGAGGATAAACATTTGAGGTAATTTATAATCTCATATTAATTGCCCCCAAATAACTGTTTTCTGCATATCAAAGTAAAATTATTGACTCAATTCAGTTTTTAAAATATTGAACTTTAAAATATTAAGAATTGTTGTGATCTATGTAATGACACACAAACTCAGAAACTGACCTTTTTTGCACTTGAGTTCTCTTTTCCACCAAGTCTTCTCACATGTGCAAAGTGCTTTAATAAACAAGACAAGATTCTATCATTTCAGCAATCAACATCATTGTGATGACTGTCCATGGTGCCAGGTGGGCACTTGAATTGTCAGAGGGAACACTTTGTAAAGTATATGCATATCTACTAACTGTTCGGTATATCTAATAAAAAATTGTGTCAAATACAAACCGTAATAAAAATAAAATAGTAATAAAATAGTAATAATTCTCCCAGCAAATAGCTTAAATCTTGAAGGATTACTTCATGTGTTCAGAAAATCTAGAAGCTGCACCTTTTGGTGTCAGAGCAATGATGGCTAAAGCCAGAGGGAAGAGGAATCAGCCAGTATCAGTGGCATCTGATCTATGGTTTGTCACCACCTAAAGCCAGAGGGTCATCATTTCAGAGCGTAAGTCCTTGACAAGAAGTGGTACTAAATAGCAGCTAAAAAGCCTGGAATGGCCCTGACCAGGTGGCTCAGCTGGTTGGAGTACTGTCCTGTACACCAAAAGGGTTAGGGTTCAATTCTCAGGGCACATACCTAGGTTGTGTGTTCGATCCATGGTTGGGGTGTGTATGGGAGGCAACCAATCGATGCTTCTCTGTTATGTCTATGATTCTCTCTCTTGTTATATCTATGTTTCTCTCTCTTTCTCTCCCTTCCTCTCTCTCTAAACCCAACAAACATTGAAAAAAAAAGTCAAGAGTCAAACTGTCGGGGCTGAAATTCTGGGCTCCACCATTCACCAGCTGGTTGACATGGAGCAAGCTACTTGGTGTCTCTGTGCTTTACTCTCCTCATATTTGAATGGGGATAGAAGTAGTACCTATCTCATGCTCTTGTTGGGTGACCTCAATGATGTAACCCATGTGTAGCACCTAACTGGCATTTGATAAATACTGTGTAGTAGGAGTAGCCCTAGAAGCATCCTATTACAAGGCATACATTCATATTTTTTATTTTTCACATCCTTTCCACATTTATGTTGCTATGTCTCTACCTGTTTTAAAAAAATGGAAGATGATGGTCTGCTCTGAGTGACATAAATTTGAAAATATGTTGTGTATTTTCCAAGCAAAAATACTTTATAAAATTCCAATTGACCAATAAGCTTTTATATTCAGATAAAATTTAGATTTTCTTCCTTATGTAACTTAATTATCTGCTAAGCTTCGAAAACACTGCGGGAGAGAGAACTCCTGAATAATAGAAAAATTGTGAACTCCTTAGATTTCATTTGCTTTGTTAAAAGAAATTTCAAATCTCATATTTAATTGTATTTTATCTTCTTTTGTAGGATGAGGCATCAGAACTCAACATCAAGTTCCACTGTAAAACAAGAGGAGCTGTTAAGAATTCTGTTCTCTGGCCAGCCCCTCAGACCCTGGGTGTATCTCAGCCAGCAAAAACCACGAGGATGATTTGCACTAAAAATATTTTTGAGACTTAAGCAATCAAGGAGTCTGCTTTGCAGGTCATTCTGACAACATTTTTGTATATGAGGCAGGGTGACCAGTGAATCCAATTTGATTTTAATTATCCCTTTAAAATTTGCTGTATAGAGACTGATAGTCTCAGAGAAAGAATTCAGCAACTTTGCGTAAGGACAGAAATCTTAAACTCTCCTGTGATTCAGTTACTAAAACCTGTTTAATGGACACAGTAGCCTTGACCAAAGCTTGGAAACAAGAAAGGGCATCACTAGGTATCAGAAAATGGATGGACTCATTGGGCTGGTCTCTGCATGTGGTCAGTGGTCCTGAAGTAAGCGTGCATCTGACAGCAAACTTTGTCTTATCTAGCCATCTTACAGCAAAGGAAGATAAAACATGAACAAATCTAAACATTATTCTTTTGATAACCCAAAACTGAGCATGGTCATTTGGGGAAAGGCAGCTACTCAGGGAGCCATCCTCCCTTGAAACTTGAAGAATGACAGCATCCAACACAGGCAGCTGCTGTGATGAAATGGGGGCAGGTGTTTTGATCTTAGCCACATGCTTTGAACAGGGCTGCAGGAGTGTGTCAGCCTTGGTGATGGGTCCAGGATTGTTTGCTTATCCTCAGTGCTATACGGGTGACTAGTGTCTACAGAGGCCAGGTTAAGAGCAAACTAAACTTTTCTTGTTCGGTGGTACTATCTGCAAGCTTTAAGGGATTAATGCCATGCTGTACAGTAGGAACAAACAGGTGTGACAAAAAAGGAATAGAAAAGCATTTTGAGAGTTCTGGAGATTATCATAGGATTTTAGTAACTCTGTGGAAATAGCATTTATGCTTTTAAAAGTGATGGAATAGTAGGTGAATCCTACATTGACAAGGAGTGAGAACCCTTCTGCATACAGGAGGGAGGAGTTTTTTCTATTTGAACCAAACAGCTTCAAACAGTAAAGACCTGTACAAGGTATACCACGCACGGTAAGACCATCACCAGGGAGTGTATTTGTTTTCTGTTGTTGCTATGAATATCACAGAAGTTGTCAGCTTAAAACAATACAAATTTATTATCTTATAGTTCAAAAGGAGAAAGTTACTAAATTGTTGAGGATACACTCTTTCTGGAGGCTTCAGAGAAGAATCCATTTCCTTACCTTTCCCAGTTTCTACAGGCCACCGTCACTTGGTTGATGGTCTCACATCACTCACCTCTGCTTCTCTCATCACATCCCTGTCTCCAACTTTCCTGTCCTTGCGTCCAAACATTTTGAAGAAAAATAAAGCTCAGAGCAGGGGCATTAGGTTCAGATAGCCATGGGTTCAAATCCAAGCTGTGCTACATAGTAGTTGAAAATCATATTCTCAAATGATTAAATCATTCTTAATGATTGATGATGGTAATTAGAGAAACAAAATGTAAAAACTTATAAAACTTTATAAAACTTTAGATAAATCTTGAAACAATTAAACTTAGATTGTTAACTATTTAAGAGGTCATTAAGAATAATAAAAAAACACAACAGTTATAAAAATGTAAAAATTTCTAGAAACAGAAAGTTAAAAATCAGTTTTTCCAAAAGAGAACCCATTTAAACAAGTAACAGAAGTAAGCTAACATGTGAATTTTGTCAATAAATGTAATTAGTTTAAGCATTGTATTGGAGTTAAGATTGTCAGTCTGAGTGCAAAAAAGAAAAAAAGAAAAATCTAAGAAAGATACCTAAAACTACGTAAATTGAATTATTGGAAATAAATGAATAAGCATCATTTCTGAAGTAAAAAAAGTAATCCCCAGTTGTAATTTTAATTTCAGACAAGTTAAGAATTAAAGTATAAATTACATGGGCTAAAACCTGTAACCTATATTTAAACAAAAATATAATATTTATGTATTCTTTCTGGTGAAGTAGCACAATATATAATTCTAAGACCAATGTTTGGGGGGAAATGTAGAAACACAAATGAGCTAAGATAACTATCTCTGCTATTGACAGGTTAAGTAGAAAAATACAGAAAATGAAAATTACATAATAAATAAAAATTAAGTATCGTTTTATATGTAAAACTTTTTAATCCAAATAGACAGCAAGCATTTTTCCCATTGCCATAAAATCTTTAATACCAAAAATTAGGTTACACAGTAAATTCAAAACATCCCAAGTGGCAGAAGTTATTCAGGATAGATGTTTTTCTGACTAAAATGCTATAAAATTTGAAATTTACGATTAATATTTTGTTCATTAGATTTATTGGAGTGACATTGATTAATAAAATTATATAGGTTTCAAGTGTACACTCTATAATACATCATCTGTATATCGCATCATGTGTCCACCACCGAAAGTCAAAGCTCCTTTTGCCACCATATAACTGACACCTGTTAACACTTTATTCTCCTCACCCGCTTCCCTCTGGTAACCACTATACTATGAAAACTTAAAAGTAAACAAAACACCCAGCTTTTGTTAGTTGATACAACAACAAATTTTGGCAACAGGAAGGTCAAAAAATCACTATTTAGATAGTGTTGGGGTTGCCTAAAGTGGTGAAAGAATTAAATCCATAGTCAAATGTTTTTATTATAAACACTGACTTGAAGTAAAAATTCATTTGTAACCAAATAAAACAATCATACTTTTATAAGGATATTAGCACAGAGTTTCTAAAATAGGTTTCTAGACATGGAATTATTGGGTTAAATAACACGAAATTTTACATGCATTTAATTTGTGCTATGACCTTATTCTTCAGAAATGTTGAAAAAGAAAAAGAATAATTATTTCCTCTGTTACAGTATAATAAAAATTTTCTAAACAGACATCAATCAAGTATGTACAACCTCAAACTTTATGTGTATTTTCTAATAACTGACATCAACTCTATTGTTGAGCATGTGTTATGCAACAGAGCGAACAATGTGGTTTCGTTGTAGTAAACTTGGTCAAATAATTTTGAAGTCAGACTCAGTCTTTAATAGCAAGCATATTGAGACAACTTATGTAGTCCTGTGGGCTCCAGCTGCTCGTTCCTTCCCTCACTGGTATGTGGTGCTATGTACCCCATAGGTAATTTGGACATGTGGCCCCTTGGAGACTCAGCTGGGCACCTGCCTTACTGCCCGCCACGGGGGATTCTGGAGAAGCAGTCCATGGAATGTGACCCTAAAAGTCCCAATGGTACACCCTTTATTCTCTGCCAAGCTGTTCTTGAAGGTACAGGGCCAGTTTCATCGTTCCCCTACCCTTTCCCTCAACTTTCCAAACTGGCTCAGGGCTCATTCTCATAAGGAAACACATGCATCCTTGCACATTTGTGGGAATCTTTCAGTATTCTCTTTCTCTCTCTTAATTGTATCTCTATAGGAATGTTGTGTTTTAGATGTGTGTGTGAGAGTGTGTGCACACACATGCATGTGTGTTTATTTCATACATACTGGTACTTGCTCATTTTGGCTTATTTTTCTTTTGCACATGTTAGCTGAGCACCAGTCTCCATGAGAACTTCAGACGAGAAGAACTCATTAGCTCATGTCCCAAACTGAAAGAGGAATTCTTCTGGGGATGGAGATGATCAGGGCGGGATCAGAGTGGAGGCACAAATCACGTTCTTCATACACAGCTTTCAATTGCAGCCCCCCCCCCCCCATATTTGCCTCTTTTCCTTCAGTTTTATTTATATAGTCACTTCTGGAGCTGGGGGAAATCAAAACCAGCCTTTTGCTGTTCTTCATTGTTTCAGTCTTACATCTTGCAATACATTTTAGAGTTCAGCCATTTGTAATTTGGGAATTATCCTCCACAAAGATGGGGATGTTTCCAGGGGAAGGCAAGATGGCATAGAACTGGTAGTTGACACTTGTAGATACTATGATGTAGTAACCCCGTCTGTCATTCCATTAGAGCTCTGAAAATTGACAGTGTGGTACTGATAAAAATTATTGATGTGCAGAAAAATGGAATGGAATTTGCATTGATATCGTTCTGAATTAAGTATATGCTAATGGAAACATTACAAATATATGCAGAAGGAATACCTTTAATGCATGAAGGATATAGGGAAAAGTTAATTCCAGATGGATTGAAGAATTAAATGGCAGCAAAGTGTGAAGGAAAAGCACTTTGAATATAGATACTTTCAAATAAATAATATTTAGTTATGAAAGTGAAATATCTTTATTTTGGAGGCTTAGATAAATAAACCTCAGAAAATTTATCACAGAAAGATGACTCTTGCAATTACTCTTGGAGAAAGAATTCCAGCAAAAAGAGAAATGGATATTGGATGAAATGACACTATGGAGTTTATAGCTCAGCAAGTGTTATTATTGTCTTAATAAACAACAGTAATAAATGAAAAGACAAAAAAAGACTTTATAACAACCCAGAATAAAATTTCAAGGTATTTTTAATATGACTTGAAACATAAGAGATGTTGGAGATCAGAGAGGGCTGAGAAGAATTTAAGGAAAATACATAGATATTAATAAATTTAAGAAACTGATAGTTAAAAATAAATAAAATTTGGGCTTTAATTAGACATAATTATAAAAAAACAAAAATGGTATGTTTGCTTTTTAAATAGAACTCAAGATGCCATCGATTTTAAAAGGCACTGTTTTTTCATTTACCACTATGAAAGAAAAAATGCTTCTAACTAGGTAAAAAGGCTGCCATCAAGACACAATGTGTTCTTATCAGTTAAAATCATAATTTACATTGAAAAAAGTCTTTTAGACATTATCATTCTCTAAAAACATAAAAAGAAAAAACCCAAATAAAACCAATTAACATATTTGTACAATTTCCTCACACTGAGTTTACCTCTTCTAAATGACTTTTTAATTTGGCATCATTGATACTTGTGTTTTTCTGTACAAAATAATCTGTGCTATAAAGAATGATAAGACAATATGTTTCAAGAATTTATATAAGTGAAACTACCATGTATTGCACATTGAGCAGGCCTACCTTAGACCTCTGCTGGTTCATGTTGATAAGTATATCCAATTTACTAACTCCATCAGCCATTTTTCCCATATCATTTGGTTCCTAAGGGTTAAAAATTCTATTGTCCACTATTTTCTCTAGAATTTTCTTCCAAACCACTGATACCCATGCTGCTGATTATGGTGCTGATATCCCTGAGTGTTCAGGGAACAACAGCTATGTCACAACTGCTGCCTGGCCTGCAGTGATCATAAAACATTATGTAGACTGCAGACTGAGGGAGACCAAAGTTTTGCTATCCCGAACATGTCTTTTGGGATAGTGATTTTTATGATGGTTATTAAGAAACAAAGGACTCAGAAAGAAACTTTGATCTTCCTTTAAGTGCCTAATGGGATTGAGATAGAAAAACCTGCTTAAAGGAAGGGAGCATTACCTTTGCATCATAATATAAACTAAATGTGGCAGAAAGGCAGAAATCTAGCAAAGCCTGTTTGTTGGATTTCCCTTGGTGACCCATAGTTTCTGGGGGACCCAGCATGGACTTGAAATCCCAGACCCTTGCTTCCTTCTCCTTAGCTCCAGAATGGCATATAAGCTTCAATGCGTCCTCGTCCTCAGGTCTCATATTTTTAAGGCACTAACGCATGTAATAGATTGTGTAAATTTTCTCCTGTTAATTTGTCTCATGTTAATTTGATTATGAGCCCAGACAGAAGAATTTAGAAAGGTGGGAGGAAAGTTATTTTTTGCACCCTCCATAAGACCCAACCTGATTTTCAAGATATTTTGTGTAAAATTCATGCATTTTAGAAACCCTGAAATACAACTTTTTACAACTTACAATTAACTTTCTTAATATAAACTATGAAGTAGAAATAAAAAAACAATAAAGAAAATATGCTAATATAGAACACTAAACATTACACAGAAGATGGTCCCATTATAAGAGTAATTTCAATAAATGTGTTTAATAAAAAAATCTAAAGCTAGAAACACACAAATTGGATTCAAGGTACGTGTATTGTTTTAGTCAAGATGCCTTCAAGAAAAAAAAATATAAGTATTCAGAGAACATTTAATACAGGGAGTTGGTTATATTGATATATATGTTGGATAAACAACAGGAGCAAAAAAGAATAAGGAGTGATATCCAAAGACCAGAAGTTTACTGACACTCTTGCACTAGAGCCCAACAGTTTACACCTGTCAATAAAGTGCCAATGTTGTCACATCCTGTTGAGGATCCAAAGAGCTGCCCTTTGGCTGGGCTGGAGCCATGGTCTATACTGTCCTGTGGCTGCTCCCAATGCTGTCCTATGTGGCTGTGCTGTGGCCACTCCTGCTCTGTCACTGCTGATGCTGCTGCCACGTCTGAAGACTGAGAGACTGGTAGATGCCAGAAGAAGGATGAGATGTAACCCCTCTTCCAGCTTACAGATTCCTATCAGAACTCCTATTAACAGAACTTGACAGGAAAGCAGTTGGCAAGAGATACTGGGAAATCTTTTTGCAGACTTCCAGTACCATGCAACACATAGCAGAACGTAGAAGGGTTTTCAGACAAAGAACTGACATGCAAATAACTGACATGTTATCTATAAGAGCTGCATTAAAAATGAAAAGATACAGAAGTGTTTATTAATGTAGTAAACAAATATGTATGGAAGGCTTCTACATGCCAGCTCCTCTTCCAGCTGTGGTGGTACAGCAGGGAGCAAAACAGACAAAATACTTCCTCAGCATATTTTTGACTTTTAAACTCAGGGACCAACAATGCGCAAAACGAATAGTGAGATCCTATAGTATAGTAGAAGGGGATAAATGCTGTGTGAAAGTAAAGCAGGGAGTATGGGTAGGGGATTGAAATTTGTTAAAACATGGGCCTGGAAAGACCATGTTGAAAAGGTACATTTGAACAAAGATATGAAGAGAAGAAGCAGAAGTCTGAATGAAACTGGAAATACTTATTTTAATAATACCTCAAGTAAGGATTAGGGCGTAAATGTAATAGGAGTAAAGAAGGGTGTTACTTATTGGGAAAACAACTCTTAGATCAAGCAGATACAGTAACTATGTATATAATTTGCACAGTATCAGTGCAGCCAGAAAAGATGTACAGCAATAAAGGTTAGAATAATGAGAAATAGGTATATCGAAATTATAGTTTAAATTGAGAAATCTCACAGACAAAATCTCTTAATAGAGATTTGGCTAACAAGATAAGAAAATATCAGTTCTGTGTAAAAATGAATACCCAGCAAGAAACATGGATTCTCTTAATTCATTCATAGAACACTCTGTGTACAAGGGTATAACAAATGATGAGTTCTTTATACTACCTGGGAAATTAAATTTGTGTGTTTTTGGGATTTGGGAAAATATATTAAAAATGAGAGATTTATGAGAATAGACTTGTGGTGGCAGAGCTAACATTGCATAGCAATCTATAGAGTCTGAGGGTGCAGGGGTGAATATGTGTTTCTTCTAAACTCCCTGATTCCAAGAGGAAGCCAAAATGATGAGGGCCCCAATGATGTAGTTTATGTGAGGTGTGCACCAGGTGACAAGAGCTGAGTAAGGAGTCGTAATTTGCTGGCCAGAAGGAATGTCCCATATTAGAAAACTGTAAGTGATGGTGCCTCAAAAATGGGTCCTTGGAAGTTGGTTCTGAGTGACACTTTAAATAAGTTCTCCACAAAATCACAACCTCAATTATTAACTACACTCAAAGGCCATCAAGAACAGACTACAGTGGTACTCATTAAGGGAGGTCTTTTTTCCTTTACCTCTCTCCTATTTTCTTCCCTTCAGAGTCAGAGTCAGCAAAGTGATTTTAGAAGAATAAAGTAGAAGATACAAGAACATTACCATCAAGTATAGTACAAAATAAAAGTAACACATGTCTCAATGAAAGTAAACATAAACAGAATTGACATTGAAAGAACTGTCAATACGTCTAAAAAATTTCAATTATTTTAATTATAGCTGCAAATATAATTTAAAACACTAATTTGATTATCAAAAGGGCAAATAAAAGAAATATCAATACTGTTAAGTGCAAATGAGAGCATATTGCATTTAATTATTTTTTGAGTGAAGCGATTGTTTTGACCCTTTTGAAATGAAATTATCTACTCATCTATCTGTCTCTTTCTCTCTAACAAATATAGCACATATATTTTACTTTAAATTTACTAGAAAATATTTTTAAATTTTAAATAAAATACAAATCACAAAGAAAAAATGGATAAATTTAACTACATTAAAATTGAAAATCCAAAAGGTTATTATCAAAACTAAAAGACAAGTGGTATATTATAGATGTTACTTGCAACTTAGATCACAAATGATAACCATCCACGATAAATAACTTTTATAAAATAAGAAAGACAAACCAACCTAAATAAAACAGGCGAAGGCTTTCAATGGCTAATAAACATATGTAAAATATTTCTATATTTATTACTAGTAAGAGCTTACAAAATAAATTACAATGAAATATCTTTCTGTTGCTTCAGACTGGTAAAACCTGTTTAACTAGCAAGTGCCGGCGAGGAGAAAGGAAAATGGGCACGCTCATTCACTTATGACCAGAGTATAAATGGGACCAAAACTTTAAGACTGCTTTGGTAGTATCTGCCATAATAAAAATTTCATTTTCAGATATATTTTATCACAAGAAAAGGCCAAAGATGAGGAATTGCACTTTTAAAAACCCGCTTCGTTAAGGAATTTCAATGCAGGAAGGAGAATGCTTAGGAACTTGAGTTGAGGATGGTGCCTAATTTTCTTAAACATCAAAGTTACAGGCTTTTAAAAAAGAGTCTGAGTAAACTAAAGGTCTGTACTTCCCTTTCCCTACATACTCACACATAGATTCAAGACTTTCTTGGTGATCCAGAGTTGGGAACATGTATACTCACAAGAAACAAACTTTCAAAGAGAAGAGGAGGTCAACCATATATACCTGTAAACAAGGCAACTCAATATTTATTCAGGACAAATACTGCAAGACTCTGACATTGCAGATCTGTAAAGGAAGATAGGGGTGGTTATTTAAGATGATAAAAACCTTAATGTTAGCTGAGTATGTAACTAACTGAAACAAACTCTTTTTGATTATTGGGAATGATTTTGTTATCACATCATTGAAGTATTATATACATAGAGACAAGAGCAATAGTTTTCAGTGCAGCATTATTTGTAGTAGTAATAGGAAAAAATGGCAACTACCCTGAATATCCATTAGTAGGTAAACAGAGAAATACGGTTTGGAAGATTTATACAAAGGAATATTATACAGCATGCAGAATAAAACAGACTTAGAAAATAAAATCTCAAAAGCCAAAGCTTGAGTGCTGAGTAGAAGTTTTTTTTTGTTTTTTTGTTTTATTGCAATGAAGGGCCCAATGCAACACAGCATATAAACTTTGATGAATGAGTGCAAGGGAGGAAAAATGTGGTAGGGCTTTTAGAGCTGAAAAATCTAAATCACTTCTGTCACTCCTTAGGAAAGCCAAGTCTCAGAGTGCAGCTGATGAGCGGCAATGTCCGCGATGGCTGGGGAAGGCTTCAACAGCACATCTCCCTTCGCCCTTTGCTTGGGAATTTGGCTCTCTGGCTACCTGTGCTGTGTAACAGAGTTTCTTGGTTTGGAGTTATGACACCCAATTATCTTTTAATAAAGTCAAGGCTGCTTCACTGTTAGCAAGCTATGCAGCCAGGTCAGGCTAAGAATCAACATAGACCAATCTCATAAAAACAATATTTAGTACAAAAAGCATATTGCAGATCCATTAAGCAGTGAGAATCAGTAATGTAAATTAAACAACACATAAAAAGGCAGCATATTGTGTTATTTTGAGCACATTTAAGAAGAATATTCTTGGGATGATTATTAGCTACTTATGGATTGTGCTTGTTTAATCCTCCTAAGCACTGAAATCAGAAGAGAAAAATCTAAGTATATTTGGCTAAGTGGATTTATTCACCATTCTATCAAAACAAAAATAAATGAGGAGCTGCTTCTGTGTTACAGCAGTTAAGAGCTAAAACCACCAGGCACAAGTTATTTGGGTGATTTGTGGAGTCAGGGTTGGAAATTTCAGTCTAGTACAATATTGTGCTTACATGCCCTACCCATAGCTCATGAATTGTCAATGCAGGAATGAAGGCCCATCCTCTTTCCAGCATTTTCACATTCTGCTTTCACTGCTGAAAAAATACAAACACAAAGCTCTATGTTATAGTCAGACAGCCTTCTCTGGAGGAGCCATTGCCTTTCAGGAATTTCTGAGGAGAGCTCTATGCATCAATATTTCTTTTTCATCTGGTGGCAATAATTCAAGGACCAGGGGAATCATTCAAATATTTATAGGAGCTACCAGCCCTGCCGATGCCTAGGCTCTCATCAGACTTAAAGAAAGGCAGGGACCTTGTCATCAAAGGCAGATACTTTCAAAAGACAACATACACTCTCACATATCTTTAATGCAAAAACAAAACTTCAGATTTCTACTGGATGTGTAGGTGTCGATGCAGTAATGATCTGTTTCTGTATCTCAAAAAATAATGTTGAAATTTATTGTTTGATGTAAACATTTTTCCACTCCAGGAAAAAGGATCCCAGGGTTGACCAAGCTTCACATTACATTCCTGTCTCTAATTAGTCTTTCCCAACTAGCAAGCCACTGGGACAAGTTCCCCAGTTTGGCTGCTGCAGCTGCTGGAGCCTCGCTGGGTTGTCAGATCGCAAGGCGGTAATTTTCCCTGCCCTAACCCCAAGGCTGGCCCTGGCTGGTTTAGCTCAGTGGATTGAGCGTCGGCCTGCGAGCTAAGTGTCGCTGGTTCGATCTTCCAGTCAGGGTACATCAGAGAAGGAAAACTCTGACTCCAAAAAACCTCCGCTGCCTTGCGGCATACCTCTTCAGGGGAAAGGCTAAGGGAGTAAACCCTGACAGAAAATCCGGAGCCGGAGTCCCTAAGGCGGTTTGACGTTGTAGTCAACACCGGCAACTCCTGCGGCGCACCTGAAGCCAAGCTGTATTGACTCCGTCTTTCCCTTGGACCCTTCAGCTGCGAAGAGAGGGGGGGTCTGCTGCATGGGCAACAGCAGACCCTCCATATCACCCTGCCCAGGCTCTGTAGCTTCAGCGTCATCGCAAGATGTCGTCGATTCAACACGGGAGGAGACAGATACGATGTCACTCCCGAGTCGGACTGCACAGCCATTCTCGGCGGTGCAGATAGACTCTTAAGAAGCTACACCATCGTCTCTCGAGACGGACGGCTGCCGACGACGACGAACCCCAAGGCTGCAAACCTCTGGTGCAGCTATTCAGAGGCAGAAAATGTTCCCCTTTGCTCTTTGGGAAGAATTGTCTCTGCTATCTAATAATGTTAACTGTATTTTTTCTATGTTATTTATTTTGTTTTCAGATTTAGTCTGGACTGCCAAAGGTTTTTATATTCACAGCCAGCCCTCATGTGTTCTGCAGCAAGTTCCTCAATGGACCAGTTCAGCTTACACGACCTGCTTTCTTTTTTATTTTCATCTCCCTGACTTTTAATAACTCAACCCATTTCCATCTTTCAACTGCATTAGCAGTGTTATGCAGAAGAGGATTCAACACATTTCCAAACTGTTTGTCAGCAGGCTTTTAAACTGGGTGTTTTTAAATTTGCTTTTGAGCCAGAGTCTTACTAGACTGCAATAAATATTCTTTCATCCTTGCTGTGTTCTTTATCAGTTAAGTAAAGCAGGAACTGTACAGAATGTTTAGTAGTGATATAATTATTTGTTGTCAGTAGCCAAACACCTGCTGTAAGCTACAAATTCCCCCAAAGGTATGTTAATTTACTTAATAGATGTGCTAAAGCACAGATACATTCAATAAATATCAGTTCTTTGATTGGTTAATTCTGACTGTAGTTCTATGCACATAATTTTGTTCAAAAAGTTTTCAAGTAAATTTAGGCAACCAGTTAGGTCATTTTAGGCAAAATTACCAAACTGTTATGACTGTATATTGTGAGTGACTATATTGCCAAATTAAAGCTATTAAAACAGTAGGCTTGCTTATCTTGTAATTGTAGTCCCCACCATTCAAATAACTTCACACAATCTGAGTATGGCCCCAAGTCCTTGCAGCCAGCTAGCTACTCAGGCTTCTTCCAAGTTGACTCTGAGCAACAGAAAACCAATCATTGTATTTAATCCTAAATCTGGTTGTCATTTCACCATCTCCTACTTCATTCATGTTGTTTCCTTCCTAGTGTCATTATTTCTGTATCTGTTTTATAGGATTTAACATTTTTATCCTCTGATGCACGTCCTCACCAACCCCCGCAGAGGATTTAGGAACTTTAAGCTTTGCATTTTTTTCACAAACTAAATCCTTTTGTTATTGTGGACAGATTTTCTTACTTCTGATACCCAGTTTAGTCTTGATTTCTCCACTTAGCATTCTTTCCTCTTCATTCAATAATTTCAGTTACTTAATTCAGGTACACTATCGGGGGGGGGGGGCACCAAAAAACAGAATTTATTTATAAAGAGTAAGTATTTATTCTTATGTGTTTAAACTTCAGTCCTCTTCAAAGTATTCTCTATCTGATGCAATATACCTTTCGAGATTTTTTTCCCCCACTGCTCAAAACAGTTTTTGAACTCGTCAATTTTGATGCCTTTTAGTGTGTCTACCATTTTTGGTTTTACTTCTTCCACATGGCAAAATGTTTCCCTTTGAGGACTTTTTTCATCTGGGGAAACAAACAAACAGAAAGTCACTTGGGGTGAGATTGGGTGAATAGAGAGGGTGGGGCTAGAAGGTCATGCCATTTTTTGGTCAAAAACTACTGAACACTCAGTGTAGTATGGGCAGGTGCATTTGTAAATCAACCATCATGAAATGACAAATGTGTTGAAAGAATCTTCAAAAATAATTCACTGAAGCTGAACTCAACCTCTCGCAACAGTGCCAGCTAGTACACTGGTACACATAGGCTCCTGGAACTCAACTAGCAGGGGAAGCCTGTACTATAAGGGGCCTGCCCTCCAGAAGACAATTCCTGTTTTGGGGGGTTCCCCCTTGTATTTACCAACTCCTTCCTTGTGTTCAACATCATGTTAAACACATGTTAAAAAATGAAAAAGACAAATCTTATCCTTGAGAAGTTGATACTCAAGTGAGAGAGAGAGAAGTGAACACACACACATGTGTCTACCTGAGCAGAAGTCAGGAGGACAGTCTGGTGTGGCAGTTAAGAACACTGGTTCTAGCAGCACTCCTATACTGACTCCACCACTTAGAAATCATGTAACTTTGGATAAATTTCTTTTATTTATTTTCACATCTCAGTTTCTTTACATTTTAAATTGAGATGCTGCCTATGGCCACACTCTGAATGAGCCCAATCTTGTCTAAATTGAGATACACATAAGACTTACTTCCTAGGATTGTTATGAGTAGGGAAATGATACACACAGAATATTTAAGCTAATTCCTGTCATGTAGTGTGTAGTCAATACATGTTGTTGTTATTAAGATTAAGATTATGATTATTATTACTACCTACCCCAACCTCAATAGGTAGAGAGAAGAGGGCATTTGGCACAAGTGGCAGGTTGCTTTTTGGGTGGTTGTGAACAAGTTTTGAGCTGTGAAATTTAGTTTGGCTTCTGGATCTGCCACTGGAAAGACATGACTCCTCTACCTTTCTGAAACTTGATGAATTTTTTTTTGTATGTAACATAAATTGATTTTGATAGTTCATTGTTTTTATTTTCCTCTAAACTTGGGTTATATTTAGACTCTTAAAGATATGTACTTACAGATCTCAGTATTTAAAATGAATTGTATTATGTTACTAATGTTATTTAAATAAGTATACCCACAAATAAAATAAAATACAAATTTTTAATATTTTAAAACTATTAGTTAAAACCAAAACAAATATCTCTTGGTTTTGGATTGAATTGCTTTGATTTGCCTTGATTGGTTATACAGAGCACAGATAGATAATGCTTTTATTCTAGCTTTCACTATTGCCTTAAACAGATTCTATGAAGTTTTCTTCCTTAGCTCTTGATAGCATATTGGAAACAATTGTTTGGTCACTTTCTGGAACTAAAATGATACCATGTTTAGGTACTAGAAAGTCCAATTCAATTTTAATCAGACTGTTACTGAGCAAAGGGGGGCTCATTCACGTGTTGAAAAGAACATGTCTTTATTTACAATATTCCAACCTTGGGGGTGCTAGGAGCACTTCAGCTCAGATCCCTGTTTTCCCACAAGACCCAACACTTTTCCTTGCTCCCCAATAGGCCAGAAACCACAACCAAACCCAATAGTTGCTTATTTTTTATCTGTCAGCTCTCTCCTTCAGGATCTGGGGTACAATGTCATTAGCTTCTATAACAGTCCAGGAAAGCATGTACCATATCACACTGGATCATGGTGAAGTCCAGAAAAGGCAAAAGTCCTAAGAGAGTGTCCTCTCTATCAGTGTTCCCAGTAGCCCTCATCCATCTGTGCCTGGTTAGGGAGGTCCCCCTGTGTCACAGTGTTCATCATGCTCTTAATCCAGAACCACGCAGCACCTCTTTACACACCCGACCTCACAGCCAGCTGGTAGAGTCCCTCTGCAGTCCTTTAAACCATGTGGCCCAGCAAGCAAATGGCTGCTGCCTTTCATTTAAATCTTAACCATGGCCTGTGATACAGCAGGTATCGTGACCAGTCGTGACCACTTGCAGTAACCTCAGGCAGGCCCTATGAGCTCTCTGCCACAACTCTATGGTCCAAGTTCCTCCCATCTCCTTGGAGCTAGGCAGTGGTCACAACTATCTGCATAACTAAGAAACTAGCTACCAGCTGTACATATGCAAAGTACTTTAAAAGCTGTATTATTTCCTTCCCCCATCCCCAAGACCATGAGCTGTGGGGAATTTGGGGATGGCCACTCTGTCCTGTTACAAGATGGCCATAGATAACATCACAGTAATGGAACGAGCTGTGACTATATACCACATTATTGGGTGTACTGTGAAGATGAGAGTATCACTTCTATGATATTCCCTCCAAATACACATAACCTGAATCTTATCATGAGGAATCATGAGACAAATCCAAATTGTAGGGCATTCTATAAAATATGTCACCTATAATTTTCAAAAGTGTCAAGGTCAGGAAAGTCAAGGAGAACTTTTTCATAATGAAGGAAAGTCTTCGGGTGGAGGCAGGCAAAGGGTGAGGGGAATGGGGATCTCTTTAATAGTGTCAACAATAAAAATAAAGAAGAAAAGAGACACAACAGCTAAATGCAATGTATGTTTCTGGATTGGTTCGATTTGCAAAAAAGGCAATTTTGGGACAACTGGAAGAATTAAGTGGAGCCTGAAGATTTGATGCTAGCCATATATCTATCAGTATTGATTTTCAAATTTTGATTGCTATATTATAGTTACCAGGGAAGACCCACACCAAAACCCAGAATTATTTTCTGGAGGTCAGGCCCCTTGTAGTTCAGGCTTCATCTACTAGTTGAGAGTTCTAGGAACCCATGTGTATCCATTTACCAGCAGGCCATGTTGTGAGAAGCTGCGTTTGGCTTCAGTGAATTTTTGTTTGAAGACTCAACACATTTGTCTGTTTCATGATGGGTGATTTATGAGCACATCTGCCCACATTGCTGAGTATTCAGCAGTTTTTGACCAGAAAGGGCATGACCTTCTAGCCCCACCCTCCCTATTTATCCGATCTTGCCCCAAGCAACATTTTTGGTTTCTCCAGGTGAAAAATATCCTCAAAGGGAATTGTTTTGGCATGTGAAAGAGGTGAAACAAAAATGGCAGAAGCAGTAAAGGCATCAAAATTGACAAGTTCAAAAACTGTTTTGAGCAGTTGAAAAATATCTCAATAGGTGTATTGCATCAAATGGAGAGTACTTAAAGGTGACTGAAGTTTAAACGTATAAGAATAAATACACAATTTTTATAAATAAATTTTTTTGTCTCCCTCCATATATAAAAAAAATTCCTTGTCTAGAGAAATTACATGCTAAAGTATTTGAGAATGACTAGACATTGCATCAGCAGCTTACTTTCAAATGTTTCAGGAAAAATTATTTGTATTGGAAATTTTGTTGTAATTTTAAAATTATTTAAAAAGTTACTTAAAAATGTTCTTCAGTGGGCCTGGAAAGAAATATAGGTATGTGTATGTCTAATTCAAAGCTAATTAAAAACTTCAGCCTCTTATTTAACTCAATATTAACTAAATATATTTATATTAATTAAAGTAATTAATATTATTATTTAATATAGATTGATTAAATATTAATGCTGTTAATTAGGTTAGTTGTTTTTGCCTCTTTGTCCAGTTTAATCCTGAACTGCAATACTGTAGCTCTCTAGAGATGGAAGTGTGCTCCGTTATGTCTTTCCCTGTTTTATGACCTGTTCCGAAACTCTGCTGCTCTATTTCCTCTCCATCTAGGATATGGAAATGTTGTGTAGAAGGAAAACACAAAGTCCTACCTGACTGCTACACACTGTACGATTTCCTGATCTTGATAATGCATGCTCCAAAAACTCCCAACTCCTACCCCTATGAACAACATTCCTGGTGTGTCTTAACAAGTTTCTTTCTTATAATCCTAACCCTAGTAACTTCTGAGTGTGCATTTGGTCCATGGGAGAAGTTACCACCTCACTCTGTCAAGCTCTGAATTTTCAGGCTTTTCTCAGTTATGCTGTCAATCCCCATTCATCCATCAAGGCCACTCCAACCATTCTCTAACCTTGGGATTCATCCTAACTGGTGCCAAGCACCTGTCTCCCTCCTGAACTTGAAAAAAAATCTCCAGTCCTCTGCTCAATCTTAAACACGGTATGGCTTTTTGCAGCTAATCAAACACCTAACAAGAAATAAGAGGCCAGTCTTGCCACCTTGGAAATATTGCCCCAAATGTCACAGTGGGGCTCTCCTGTTCCACTTCTTCCTTGGACTGGGAGAATGGGGCAGAGTGGAGAACACCAAGGCACTCTCCATCCCTACACATTTCCTTCAAACAGCCTTCTTTCTCTTTTTCTCAATAAATTCTCAGATGTGCGATGGGATCCCTTAAAGGTTTTGGGAGTTTTTGTCACCTCTTAGCAAGTCAACCTCAGATTAATTTAAATAATTTCATGTTATGATAAACAGAAATTATTTGATTTTGTCTTATTTATGTTGTGTAGTAACTCATTTCTCCAATTTCCTTTCTCTATTCAAACTGTCAGGCACCTTTATGCATTGGCCATTACACACACTGACATGGCTCTCTTATTGGCTTAAAATTATAGTTTTTGGCACGTGATTGCAAGCACATTGTAAATTAATATTTTCCAACTGCATGGCACTTATAAGGTGTTCATTCAGGTGGTTAAGAATATCATTTTAAAAAATCATCATTGAATTTCATATCTGCAATATGTAGATGAACCCTAATTTACAAAGTATTGACATGGAGCAAATGTTTTATTCTCTTCCAAATATAGAATCACCATGACTCTAACAGCATAAAACATCCCCTTGCAATTAGTCTTTTATATGGTTAAAGATACTCTGGTGCTGTCAAAATAAAATTTGACCTTTAAAAACACCTGACCTGTTCTCTTTTTATAGAAAGTCACCCTTTCTCAGCATTTTTTTCTTTAAAAAAATGGTGTAGAAACTTGGCTACAGACATAGACATGTGTTTTTTTTAAATGGCTGAGACATATTTAAATAAGAGGTATGCAATATGAACCCCATAATCATGTTAGAAACAGAATGCCCAATTTTTAAATAATTTTCTGAAATTTTTTTCTATGTTGTGACAGCCATTAGGGTTCCTGCCCCTTTGAGTGTATCTTTGTAACTCCCAGGTTTGGAGAAGCATAGGGAAGAAAGCGGAGAAAAAAGGTGAAAACTACCTCCATGTCCCCTGGCCATAGATACTTAGTCAATGATTACTCTCAAATGCTTTAGCAGAAGCTGAACACTTTACTGACCACATCAAAGTTCCAAGGACCATATTTTCCATTTTTTTGTTTCCTTTTCTTTTCTCTTCTTGTCTTTTCTTGCCTTGCCTTTTCTTTTTCATTCTAGAGAGAGGGCAAAGGAGGGAGAAAGAAAGGAAGAGAAATTTTGACAGGCTGCCTTCCACATGCATCCTGACCTGGGACTGAGCCCACATCCCAGGCATGGCCCCAACCTTGAATTAAACTGTGACCTCTTGGTTTGCAAGGTGATGCCCAACAAACTGAGCCACACTGGCTGCGACCCATTGTGCTATATTCTTCACAGTTCCACATGCTGCTGTATATGTAGAAGTCATTCTCAGAAGACTCATGATGTTTATTCAGATAAATGTTAAATATGGATCAGCTAGTTGCTGAGATTTTCTGTGAAATCTGGTTCAAATATTTGTAATAAATAAATAACAAAAGATTACTGTATGGCTTTAAACAGATTTTACTGTTTTTTCTGAGCCCCACATGCAAGAACTTTGTCCAGAATATATCATTTTAAAAACCTGTTCAGAACAATAGGAAATCAGTTTTCCCTCCCAGCAATGTAACTCAGGGTGCAGTGGTTTCTGATTTTAATCTCTTGGGCTCCACTCTAAGATGCTCCTGCCTTTTATTTGCAGTCTGCAATCTTGATTTTGATAGTCTAGGATTTGTAAACATGCTGTGCAGGACATAGTAGTGTTGTGTGTCTCTTACTCTCAAGGATGCAAATATAGAGAAACATGATTGTTTTCCAGAAGGTTGATCTCAAGAATTTGCAAATATTCTAATAACAATGGCACCAGAAATGTTTCCAGAAAATACCTTTTATTTTTGCTGTAGTGTATTTCCTGTTTCTCCTAACTGAAAATATAGTAATGCGTTTTATCTGAAATAGAGGCATAGACTTTATTTGTATTTTATCTGCCTATTTCTTTTTAAAAATTAAAGTGCATTTGTACTATTTTCTTTTTTTATTTTAATCTTTATTGTATTTTTTCTATTATCATTTAGTCACCTTATACCCCCTCCTCCCCAGCAATCACCACACTGCTGTCCACGTCTAGAAGTCTTTATTCCTTTTTGCTCAATCCCTCCATCCCTAACCTTCCCCTCTTCTCCTGACTGCTCTCCATCTCTGAATCTGTCTCTGTTTTGCTTGTTAGTTCAGTTTGTTCATTAGGTTTCACATATGAGTGAAATCATGAGTTATTTGTCTTTCTCTGACTGGCTATTTCACTTAGCATAATGCTCTCTAGGTCCATCCATGATGTTGCAAAGGGTAAATTTTCTTCTTTTTCTGGCTGAGTGGTATGCCATAATTCTTTTGTATTCTTATCTATTGATGGACACCTTAATAGACACTTCTCCAAAGAGGACATACAGATGGCCAATAGACATATGAAAAGATGCTTAATGTCGCTAATGATCAGAGAAATGCAAATTAAAACCACAATAGATACCATTTCACACCTGTCAGAATGGCTATCATCAATAAATCAACAAACAATAAATGCTGGTGAGGATGTGGAGAAAGGGGAGCCCTTTTGCACTGTTGGTGGGAATGCAGACTGGTAGAGCCACTGTGGAAAGCCATGTGGAGGTATCTTAAAAAATTAAAAATGGATCTGCCTTTTGACCCAGCAATTCCACTTCTGGGAATACGTGTATATCCGAAGAACCCAAAACACTATGTCAAAAGAACATAAGCACTCCTATGTTCACAGCAGTGCTATTTAAAATACCCAAGGCATGGTAGTGGCATTTGTATTGTTTTCAATGAGAAATTGTTTTAAATAGTTGTTTATTAAGGTTACCATTTGTAAATTCTCTTTTATTTATATTTTCACTAGAAAATAATAAGCAAGAAATGGTTAGCTACAGCAAGCAATAAAAAAATACATGTTAGCTAACTTCTTAGCTTCCAAAATAGTGTTCATGCTAGTTATACAAAAGTTGGGAATTCTATTTGTTTTAAAAAATCTTCATTTTGATCAATAACAGGGCAGTTTTAAGAATGAACTGACTCTAAAATAGGCATTGCTATTTTGCATTTTAAATCACCAGGTATAATTCAGTTGCCATAAAATAATTTTTGGCTGATTTAAGCCTACTTATTTTATATATAAAATCAAAATTCATTATTATATTTACTTTTCCAAAATACACTATCAAGAAATATATGATATACTATGATTAAAGCACCATAAATAAAAGGGAAAAACATATTCAATGATAATTATGTAAGTGAAGGGAACATCTTTCAATCAATAGCTAAAAATAACTGAGTCACTAATCAAATGCCACTAATCAAATCAAAGGAGAAAAACATTCTTAGTACCTTTCTCATTTTCTCTTGGTAATTGGTTTTCTTCCTTCCTACTTTTGGAATTAGAGAAGACTTAGCAGAGCAAATAAAAAGCCACACAGAAAAAATGAGAACTTGACAGACCCACAAAATTAACATCAGTTTTCTTCAGATTTGTTAACCACAGACTTGCTCATAATGTCTCTAACTCTAGGAAATCTAATTCACTGGCAAGCCACTTATAGTTTCCTTTGTGTTTGTGGCAAATCAGGTATATTGGACTCATTTTTCTTCCATGCATTTTACTGTTTAATACAGGACTGAAAGATTTGTGTTGGATGCCAAATGTTGAAATAAAAATAGTCTTTCACTGGATTAGACTTTGAAAAACTAGAGAATCTTTAAATAAAGTTAAAGCTGTGTCCTTCCTTAACATTCTGCTCTGTTACTTCTTTTCAAGCAACCATGGACTATTTCATAATGGATGTCAGCAAACTCCTTTAGAGATTAATTGCCACCAAAGGAAAAGTTCTCATCTTAGAGCAGTGGAGTGGAAATGTCTTTGTATAAGCAATCTGGTCAGTTCCCTTGGCTCTAGTTTAAAACTACTTCACAATTACTCCTGAAAGCTAGCAGTCAACCTTTTACCTATGAATCAGCAGAGGAAATGCCACAGTTCTCTCAAATATTATAACCGGGATTTTCTCCTTATTTCATTTTTTGAATTTAATCCCTTATTATTATTATTGAGCTTTTACCATCATACCTGATAAGAAAGTCATGCACTTTCTTTGGAAAAAAATGTGAAAATAAAGAAAAATAGAGAGAGTATGTTCTACCACCCAAAGATGAAACAGTGTTAATACTTTTGACACATATTTTGCAAGATTTATTTCTATCCAAACACACACTTGACAAATTTGATAATTTTTTTTGAAATTTGGATGTATACTCTGGTTGCATAATTCATGATCATCAAACAGTACATTATTGACATTTTCTTTTCAAACGTGATTTTAATAGTTTCCATAATGTACTTGTTCAGGTTAGACGTTTTACTTACTTCATGTATGAATTGTAAATAATATTACAAGAAACACCATTTTAGCTGCAATTTGTGGATGCCTCAAATTATTACTTTAAATAAATTTTATAGAAATTAAATTGTTATACCAAGTGGTATACACTTAAATATTGATGAATGCTGCAAAACTGTCATTAAAAATGTGGATGTACAATTTATGATTTCAACAATTGAATGAGAGCATTTTTTTCCCTAGCACTCTTATCCATGGCATTCACTGCACAAATAGATTTTAAAACTATCTTTGCCTACATAATAGATAAAATTTAATCTTATTTTAATGTAGCTGATAATAAAAGGCTGAACATATTCCCATTATTAATTTATATTTCCTCTTCTTGACATTTGATAGTGCTTAATCATAAAATTTACTGTTTTTATGTTTGTGTAAATATTTTTACATAGTAACCATATTTGTCTTATATATTCATCAAAAATTGTCTCCAGTTTAAATATTGTTAACTGTGTAAATAATGTTTCTGAATATTTTCACTTCTTGTAGTCGACTATCACATTTTGTCTCTGTATTGTCTGTTATTGCTTTATATTTAGATCTAAAATTCCCCAATATATTGGTAGGATTGGAATTCATTTATTTTCAAGTAAATTTTCTTTTTCCAGAAAATTATTTATTTTATTGAAAAGTTGTAATTTATTAATGTAGAATTGTACCTAATTTGTTTTTCTAACTTCCTTTGTTTGATATTTTATTTTTGTTTCTAAATTTGAGTTTTCTGTTCTCTTTTTAAAAAATAAAATACAGTAGCTACTGGTTTGTTTAGTTTATAAAATTCTTCAAAATTTTTTTATAATCTAGCATGAGTTTCTTCATTTCTTATATTCTTTGGCATGGTTTCTTGAATAACAGCATTTTAGGTAACAAAAAATAAATTTTTAATGTCCTTTCAAATTGTTAACATATCTTCAAGTCATAGATGTGAAATATGCACGTAGTAATTGCTCATCGAATGGGCCATTGGAAAGTAGTAGTCAGCCTTGACTAGTGTGGCTCAGCTGGCTTGGCATCATCTCACAAAGCAAAAGGTCACTGGTTTGAGTCCTGGTCAGGGCACATGTCTGGGTTTAGGGTTTGGTCTCTGGTCCAGGCACGTACAAAAGGCAACCAATCAATGTTTCTCTCTCACATCAATGTTTCTCTTTCTAAAAATAAATAAATAAAATATTTGAACACTTTAAAAATAGAAAAGTAGAGATCTGATTGGGGGTAGGAGGAAACCAAAAGCCAAGTGCTGTAAAAGACATAGATCTTAGGAAAATGAACAAAGAGAGAGGAGAGCAAATATTGTTTTCATAAGAATTCCTTCTTTGCCTTACATCCTACATTACTAAACTTTTAGCTTCGAGCATATGGATATTCAATTCTAATCTAATGCCTAATTTCTGGAAATGCAGAAAAGTATATTAGGACTATTTGTGTCAGAGGCTGTCTTATCTTTTTTGCACTGCGATCATTTTGTTAGGGGGCAAGATACCCACTTACCCTGCGTGCATCATATGTATGTTTTCTTCTTTTCTTCCCCTCCAAGCATCTGATTTGAAGAAGTTTTGGGTTGCTTCAAACAATTCTATATCACTTTGAAGAGTAACAGTAAGATATCTGGGGATACTATGCAGACAGATATGATCAGCTTCGATCCAAAGAATGAAATATTTGAATAGGAGTTAACGTTTGAGTAAGTTTGTGAAAGAAAACTTGTAAATCCTTTAGAGTATTTTTAAAATTTACTCTGAAGAGATTAATTTAACTTCATATTCTTCACTGATCCACATAAATTTCATCTGCACATAACAGGGTTTTTACCAGAAGCATTAAAAAAATGTGGCTCTCTTTTTCCCCTTGGCCATATGTTTTCTTATCTTGTAGGTTATTAGCTCTATGCAATGAATAAGGGAAAAAACAGAGGTGCATTTAATTAATTTCTTTGCTCAGAGCCATCCATCTAAAGTTTCTTACATCTACTACATATGCTGGCAGCACTTTTTATGAGGACTGACAGCTATTTCTGAGACAGCACAAATTTAATCTGAGTGCATAGACAGGTTTTCCTGAAGACATGGTTGATTTCTAAAAGAATTCTACTTCAATCAAGAATATGATTTTGAGAATGGTCGATGAGGCATTGTGGTACAGACTTATTTTACAAACTCTTTTAAAATCCTTTCATATTAAAGTCTATGTTTCAAAGCAAGTGCCACTTGAGTTTACATGACAGCAGAACTCTTCAAATATTGCAAAAAGTTTTGTGATTCTTTATAGACTTAATTTTTTTTAGAACAGCTTTAGGATCAGTTTATAAATGGAGCATAATATACAAAGACTTTCCATATGTCTCCTGCTTCCACTTGTGCATGGTCTTCCCCATTATCAATATCCCCCAGTAGAGTGGCATATCTGTTAAAATGATAAACCTATACTAACACATCATTATTACCCAGAGTCCATGGTTTCCATTAGTGTTCCCTTTAGGTGTTGTACATTTTGTGGGTTTGGACAAATTTTTAATGACATATTTTTAAAAATCATGATTCACTTAACATATATTGTTGTTTACATACTGCATGCCATATACTATACTAGATGTTGACTTTTCAAAATAAAATGTTTTTTTTTTTCTCAGAGAAGAGGACCACAATAGTGGGGAGACTGATGTTAAACTTGTCTGAAAAAATAAAGTATATATTTATGTGTTGTAATGAGCATGTATACGAAGAACAGTGAAAAGAGAACTAACAGAGGACATCTTAAATGTTATGTTCTTTTGTTTTGGAAGAAGAAAAATGCTAGAATTAGTGAGATAGAAACCAACTGTGAAATGGAATAAGTGTCACCATTACACTAAAAATTGAACGACATTTAGTATTCAATTTGTAAAGTGATTTTACACTTTTACTGTAAATAATCTATTTTCATCCAGACTCAGGTCACTTACATTTATAAAAGGAAAAAAGACCTCAGCAAAATGAAATTCATCAAAATTATTTGGGTGTTGTCCGTATTAACTACTTTTATTTTCTGATAGTTGATAAATATTTATATATTTCAAATACATTTACCCTTGATTTATTAGGGAGTTTTTGTTTGTTTGTTTTGTTTTTCATGATGAGTAAAACATTGCTTAAATATGGAAATAAGGAGGACACTGACTTCTGTCCATTGCAAATCCCACAAACGGGGCTTGTAGTCTTATTGCCAGCATTTTTATAGGAAAGAAGATTATAATTGAGAGGATGATCTAAAATTATTAGGATCTAGTATGAGAAGAGTCAACACATCAGGCCCTTGAATGTTTCCTAGGGAACCTAGAGCCATGGTCGACTCTTAGCCGACCACTGAAAATGAGTCCATAGAAAAGTTTTTTTTTTTTTTTTTTTAATTTAAATATTTATTTTAATCCCCCCCAAAACACTTCCCCTAGAAACAGTTTACAGGACTAATAAGTATAATGAATAGGTAATACAATTTCTATTCATGATGCAGTTGTGTTGTAAAGTTTCAAATAATCAATTTATAAATTGTTTGCTTTTACTTTTACAACAATATTCACTTAATTCATGATATGGGTGGCAAATTTATTCCCTGACCTCTATAGGTTATAAAGCATAATTGAGTTTTTGTTACATAGAAGGTGAAAATTTTAACTGAACCATTACTTCAAAATACAACGTGTTAAAAGTATAGGCACCAATGAAAATTATTTTCTTGGCATACAACATGACAACAACTTATTCAAGTGTCTTTATTATTACCAAAAAGAAGAGGTAATGGCCATCTTGACTGAAAACTATATTCTTGAAGAATATCTTTCTTCTAATATTTGGCAATTTTCAGATTAAAAAAAATGACTAAATGACCTTTGTGAAAAGCTAAATTGTGCAGTTCCAAACAACAAAACATTAACTATTAAAATTAACTAATATCAATAATTCTACAACTATAGTTCAGAACTTAGGCAGGATACATACACACACACATACACATGGCTTAAAAATGGTATTACCCACATAACAGTACCATAAATGTAACTGAAAATTAACCGTACAGTCTAACTTACCTTTGTACAGACAGAAATCATCCTGTACTATGGTTATTTTCATATGAACTAGAGAACGCCTATTTAAATACCCTTTCAAAAATGAAGAAATGATGCTTATGTACTGGATAATTATGAAGAAAAAATGTATAAATAGTTAATAGGATATTTTACTACCATGACAAAAATATGCTGGTATAAATTATATCCCTACCTGTTGATCAGGTATTTAATCACATGATAATCAACTTTTTAAGCTCCCTAAATCGAAGCATATGCTATTTGAATTGAAGATTTAAAAAATGAAGCCTGACTAATTCTTACAGTATTACCAAAACCCCATCCTTGGCTAATGGGTATTGCATTAAATCCTCAACCATGTTAATAAGGGTTAATTTCCTCTTCTAAAAGAGAAGGTAAATACGGCACACCAAGAAGTACATCTGTTGCTACATGTTGCCTATATATGCTTTAAACACAGGGCTCTTCAATGTGATTATCACTGAGCTACCTGGAATTTCATACCAACTTTGTAGAAGAGTCAATATTTTTCCAGATATCACTTCCAAGAGTTTATTAAAACCTTCTGTTTAAGAAGGTGTTGCTTGTTTTCACCTCCCCACCAACAGCCATTTGTAGAATATGCTTGTGTTAAAAAAAAAAAAAAAAGCTTTTGGAAACTTGATGATTTACAGAAGTTGAGTATTTAGTATGACTCTGAAAGACCTGTATATTTCATCGGTGTACAGTTAAAGATCAAAACATGAAACATACTCATCCTAGTAAATTATGTAATAATATCTATAAGCAAAATGTATCTCAACATTTACTAGAAAACAGACAAAACTATAGTATTAAAAGTTATTCCTTACAAAATAATCTCTTTAAAATATAAAATGATAAACACCATCACAAAATAGTTGAATAGCTTCTTCCACCTCTTCAATGTTGCAAAGATCCAAAAGGCACATGGAGCTCATGAATTAAGCATTATTAAGCTTGAAGTAACTTTGGTGGGTTCCTCTAGGTCCATATGAAATAAAAGTCAATAACAGGACGTTTTTAAGGGGGATTCATCTGCTGAACACTTTTGAAAATTTTCAGTTAATTTCTTCACCATTTTATCTATGATGCCAGGACAGGCGGCTTTAGCGACAGCGATACTTTTCTCAAGTTCTTCAATTGCCTGATTCCTGGTAGCATTATTCTCATCTTGCTGTTTAAGTTCAGCAAATGCAGGTGTGATTATCATAGACAAACAGCTCAGGGTTTGCACAAGGTCTTTCTCTGCCCTGTTCTGTAGTTTCTTTGGATCAGGCTTCTTTCTCACAGTGGTAAAGCTCCATTCAGGATGAGTATTATTTTCCCTGCTGGTGGATTCCGAATCAGAGCCCTCAGAATCAGATTCATCATCACTGTGTCCTTCTGCCTTCCATCTTTTAAATCTATCGATCAGTTCAGTCAGATAAGAAGTCTTCTTGAATTTTTTACAATGAATTTGTGTTTCAGAAGTTCTTTAGCTGTAGGGCGAAATGATGACTCTTTGTTCAGGCAAGCATCAATAAACTCCTTAAAGGATTTAGTAAACTCTCCAACAAGAGTTGGAGGACTGTTCTTTGGAATAAGAAACAAAACTCTCATTGGATGCATATCGGAGTTAGGTGCTCTCCTTTGGCTAGTTCAATAGCAGTAATCCCCAATGAGATGACTGTTGAATAACTTCTGGAGCCGTCCAAAATGGTGTTCCCACAAAGGTATTTCTTTTAATTTGTGTATCTGTCAGCTGGCTAGCAACTCCAAAGTCAGCAAGTTTAACATCTCCTTGTTCTGATAGCAAGACATTAGCAGCTTTTATGTCTTGGTGGATTTTCTTTTCTGAATGCAGATAGTCCAGACCTTTCAAAATTTCCTTTAGCACGGTAGCAGTCCGGAACTCATCAAATGGACCAGCTCGCAGAAGATCCAGTGCTGAACCGCCACCCAGGTATTCCATTATTATCCATAATTTTGAACCCTTTAAATATGATCCATAGTATTTTGTTACATATGAGCTATCACACTGACTCAAAACAGTTATTTCTTGCTGATTGTCTTCAATTTCATCTTCAGCTTCCTCGAGATCTATGATTTTAATAGCAACCACTTGCTGGGTACGGTTATCAATCCCTTTGAAAACTTCTCCAAAGGAGCCTTTCCCAATGCTTTCTAATTCTGTGAACAGTTCTTCTGGATCAACTATATTATTCTGCATCCCAGGCACTTGGACAGCCACCGGTGAGTGGGCCATGAAGACGACTGCTGCTTCGCGCTGCTTCGCGCTGCCTCCGAGGTGGTGGCGCCTTGGGCTGGGACTGGCTCCTCCTCTGGGGTAGCTCCGCGGCCCTCCCAGGCTTTTGGACCTGGGCCTTTATGGCGCCCGCCAGCCGGTGTAGCCGCAGCCTCCGCCTCCGTTGTTGCTTCTACTCCTTAATGCGGGGTTCTGTGTCTGGCGATGGCTGGGACCTGGGCTAGAGTGATCGAAACGTTTTTTTATTTTTTTAAGTATATTTGATCGATTATGTTGTTACAGTGGTTCCAATTTTTTCCCTCATTGCTCCCCTCTGCCCAGTACCTCCCTTCCCTCCCGCAATCCCACCCCACTTAGTTCATGTCCATGGGTCATGCATATAAGTTCTTTGGCTTCACCCTTTCCTATGTTATTCTTAACTTCCCCCTGTCTGTTTTGTACCAACCAATTCTTAATCCCTGCACCATTTCCCCATTTCTCCCCCTTCCCCCTCCCAGCTGATAACCCTACAAATGATCCCCATACCTATGAATCTGTTCCTATTCTGGTTTGCTTAGTTGGATTTTGTTTTTATTTCTTAGATTCAGTTATTGATAGTTGTGAGCTTGTTGTCATTTTAGTGTTCATAGTTTTGATCTTCTTTTTCTTAAGTAAGTCCCTTTGACATTTCATATAGTAATAGCTTGGTGATAATGAACTCCTTTAGTTTTACCTTGTCTGGGAAGCACTTTATTGCCCTTCCATTCCAAATGATAGTTTTGCTGGATAGAGTAATATTGGTTGTAGGTCCTTGCTTTTCATCACATTGAATACTGCTTGCCAGTCCCTTCTTGCCCTCAAAGTGTCTTTGAGAAATCAGCTGATAGTCTTATAGGCACCCCTTTGTAGGCAACTCTCTGCTTCTCTCTTGCTACTTTTAGGATTCTCTCTTTATCTTTCACCTTTGGCATTTTAATCATGATGTGTCTTGGTGTGGTCCTCTCTGGGTCCAGCTCCCCCAGGACTCTCTATGGTTCCTGGACTTGTATGTTTATTTCCTTCACCAAATTTGGGAAGTTTTCCTTCATTATTTTTTCACGTAACTTTTCAATTTCTTGCTCTTCCTCTTCTCCTTCTGGCACCCCCTTATTCGGATGTTGGCATATTTAAAGTTGTGCCAGAGGTTTCCAAGCCTCTCCTCATTTTTTTTGATTCTTGTTTCCTCATTCTGTTCTGGATGACTGTATTTTTCTTCCGTATGTTCCAAATCATTGATTTGAACCTTGGTTTTCTTCCCTTCAGCATTGTTTTTGTGTGGATTTTCCTTTTTTACACTTAACGTGGCCTTCACTTCTCTTATGTATTTGCTGTACTCAAGCATATCTGTCAAGCCTGTGAACATCTTTATCACCAGTGTTTGGAATTCTGTGTCTGTTAGGTTGGCCATCTCCTCATCACTTAGTTCTCTCACTGAAACCTTGATCTGTTCCCCCTTTTGGGCCATACTTCTCTGTCTCCTCATCTTGACAGGCTCCTGTGTTTGTTTGCTTCTGTGTCTTAGGTAGAGCTGTTGCTCCTGTTTTGTTGTAAGGGGCGGAGCCTTAGGGATTCCTCAGTACAGGGCGACCTGTTTCACCACATTGTGGCATTGTATGTGAGGGAGAGGTCTGAGAGGGAACAATGCTGCTCACCCCAGCACTTGCCCCTTTTCCAGGCACTACTCCCACTTCCGTATGGGACTGGCGCCCCTCTAGCTGTTGCCCTGGCTATCGTTTCCAGGGTAGGTGGGTCTGTGGATATTCTAGGACTGTAGGGACCCTTTAAACAAGTGGACTCCACTGAGAGACTGGCAGTTTCTGCCTCTATCCCAACCTCCACTGGTTTGCACAGTCAGAAGCAATGAGGCTTGATTTCCCCAGTGCTGGGACAATGAGCTGCATGGTCTGGTGAGGAGCTGAGAATGCTCCCCAGATGTCTCTCTGGGCTTTTTAAAATGTGTAACTGTGCTTTCTGCCAGCCTTCCACTGCTGCTGCTGCTGCTGCCACCACCACACTGTGTCCTCTCTGCCCTGACTCCACCCCTCTTACCTGTCTGGATGAGTATTTGTTCTTTATATCTTTGTTTGTTGGACTTCCATGCAGTTTGATTTTCTGGAACTTCTGATTGTCTCTAGTTTTGAGGTAGTTGTATTCCTTCTTAGTTGTGGAGGGAGATGTAGCGTGTCTGTCTACGTCTCCATCTTAGCTGGAAGTCCACAGGAAAGTTTTTATGTTAATGATTGATACTTTTGCTATGTACACAGGAAGCAAATGAACTGTGATATACCGTTGTGTTCAGATTGTTTTGCACAAACATCATGGTCAAGGATGTGCCCCTGATATCATTGTTAGGGTCTGGAATTTCAGTTGTCATGACTGGTTACACAGCAGAATGTGTCTATGTGACTAACTCTTCATAAAAGTCTTGGACCTTATGACTCAAACAAAGTTTCCTTGAATAGAGACATTCCGCACATACTTCTTTGGTTTGATGTTAGAGAGAAAGCAAGTCCTGTGTGGCTCTGAAAGGGGGAGAAATTGGAAGCCTGAGCCTGACCTCTCTGGATTCTGCTTAATGCTTATTTTTTAATGCTGCTTCTCTCTATGTTTTAATCCCTGATCTTTTATCTCTCATTCCTTAGTCCCTATTTTTGTTTCTGTTTTTGTCAGTTTTGTTGACATATAATAGACTTATTGAAAAGTGCACAAATTATGAGCATATATTCAATTAATTTTCACAAAGTGAACATACCTGTTAACAAGTCCCTATATCAAGAAAGAGATGATTAATAGAATCCTAGAAGCTCCCTGGAACCCTCTTCTAGGCACTACTCCTCCCAACGTTAACCAATATCTTGACTCTTATCATGATAATTTAATGTGTTTATAAGTGTTTAGAAATATATTTTTATTGTATACACTTTTTTGTGTATGCTGTCTTTTGATTAACATTGTGTCTATGAAATTCATTCATATTCTCATTACTCCTAGTATTCTGTTGTATAGATATATACCATAACCAATCCATTTTACTGTAGATGGACATTTAGGTTTTTCCTTCTTTTTGGCAAATTGTATAGCTATGAGCATTCATATATATGCTGTTTGGTAAACATTTCTTGGTATCTGAGAGGTACTGGTTCCAGGACCCCTGTGGAAACCAAAATCTGCTATGCTCAAGTTCCTTATATATTGGGTTAGCCAAAATTTAACCAAGTTTTAAATATTCTTGGGAGAAATAATTTTTACTTGCCAAATAATATTGCACATAAAAATATGCCAAAATGAATTTACCATTCCCTTTGTTTAGTTCTTGGGTTGTTTCAGCTTTTCACTATAGCATGTATCTGTAGAACACCCCCCCCCCATAAATATTATTCAATGTGGAATTACTAAGTAAGGGAAAAAAGAGTAATTTATTTAATAAATATTGATGGAACAGTGTGAACATTAAAACATTTTTTTCACATATATTGTAGGTGGAATAAAGATGTCAGAAATAGAGAAAAAATGAAGGAAGAGAAGTACATATACTTCACATGTACACAGCCTGAGTAATTTCCTCAACTCTTCTACATTTTCCAGTAGATCTTTTACAAACATGTGCTGTTTGAATCTCTCTATGCTGTATTCTTTTACTTTACAGGATCTTTTCCCTTTATGTTCCATGTCTACCTTCCTTCCCACTGAATATTGTAAGATTTACTGAAATTCAAATTGTTAGAATACAGAGTGAATGAACTGTCTTTTGTCCTGCTCCTATTTATAAGCGGCAGTTAAATCTTTTTCTCAGATTGACAAAGCATGGGTTTATTTAATGCATTTTTCTAGTTCATATTCCAATATCCGGTAAGCACTCACAAGTGAACCTCTGCTTTAGTGCAGGTTTATCTTCCTGCAGCATGTATCTCCTGGTTATCTGCTCCCCTCAGCAGTCACTGGCTCCTGAAAAACCGCACAATTCAATATGCACAGCTACCAGAGCTCTTCCTGCATCGGCTTCCCCTGGAGTAATTTTGTTTTCAGATTCCTATAGGACTTGGGTCCTTGAGTTAGAAGAGAGATTGAGGGGATGTAAGACATATACTGCTTCAAGTTTAGGCTTCTTTTTTCCAAAGAGGCAGAACTCAGAACAAATGCAAAGTTCTTTTATTATCAAGCTCTAATTTTTTTAATGTGTTTTATTGATTATAATATTACATTTGTGCCAATTTCCCTTCCCTCTGCTCCCCTCCACCCGGTGGCCCCCCTCCCTCCAGTTGTCCCCCCCTTTTAGATCATGTTCATTAGTTGTGCATACAGTTCTTCTCAACCTCTCTCTGTCTATTCCATTCCCTCCTACCATGATCCTTAATTCCTATATCATCTCCCTCCCTCTCCCCATTCCCCCTCCCTGTTGACCTCCCCCCAATATGTTCTCCGTACCTATAGTTCTTTTTCCACTCTCGTTGCCTGTTTAGTTTGCCTTTGTTTCAATTCCCTAGCTTCCGTTGTTTCTTGTGATGCAGTTTTCATTTTAGATTTCATTGTCTTGATCCTCCTTTTTCTAAACCAGTCCCTTTAACATCTCATATAACAGTGGTTTGGATCTAATGAACTCTTTCAGTTTTATTTTGTCCTGGAAACACTTTCTCTGTCCTTCTATTCTGAATGACAATTTCGCTGGATAGAGTATTCGTGGTTGTAGGTTTTGGATTTTCATTACTTTGAATATTTCTTGCCAGTCCCTTCTTGCCTGCAGGGTCTCCCTTGAGAAGTCACCTGATAGTCTAATTGGGACCCCTTTGTACATAATTCTTTTCTTCTCTCTTGCTGCTTTTAAGATTCTCTCTTTATCTTTAATTTTTGACATTTTGATTATAATGTGTCTTGGAGTGGTTCTCCCTGGGTCCAGTTTTTTTGGAATTCTCTGTGCTTCCTGGACCTGTAAGTCTATTTCCTTCCCCAAGTCTGGGAAGTTCTCCTTTATTATATTTTCACTCAATTTTTCAAGTTCTAGTTCATCTTCCTCGCTCTCTGGCAAACCAATGATTCTTATGTTGGGCCTTTTATAGCTGTCCCAGAGGTTTCTGATCCTCTCATCGTTGCTTCCCATTTCCTCTCCCTGCATTGGTTGACTTCTTGTTCCTTCTCCATATTCCAGTTTGTTGAAATAAACTCTGGATTTTTTTTTCCTCACCATCTGTCTCGTATGTGGTTTTGTTCCTTTCGTTATGAGTGTTTTTCGCTTCTTTCTCATCTTTTTCCAGATCTTTTGTGAATTCTGTAAGCCACCTGATAACAATGGCCCAGAACTGAGCATCTGACAGGTTTCTTATCTGTTCATCTGTCAGGTTCTCCATCTGTTGCCTGGTGAGCTGTGCCACCGGGATTTCTATAGTTGTCTGCCTCATTTTGACAGATGCGTTTTGTTTTCTTGGGCCGGCTATAGGGGGCAGTGCCTGTGTACTCCTAATGACCCAGCGACCGGCGCCATTCGACAACCTTTCTTGCTGTGCCGTGGTGCTTTGTCGTCACAATCCAGTGACCGGCGCCTGTCCGCGACCTATTTCGCAGCCCTGTGGCGCTTTCTTTGGGGGCGGGGGTCCAAGATGGATTCACACAGTTATTCCGCTAGGAGACTGGGATCCGTCCTCCCGCCCCCCTGGGCCTCACTGTTCGGGGTGATGTGGAGGCTGCTTTCCCCAGCGTTGGGGTCGCGAGCTGCCGGGGGTTCGACTGCAGCCGGGATTGTTCTCCCCGCCGCTGTCCCAGGTGCGACCGCAAACAGCGCCGCCCCCTTTCGCTTTTACCTGCCCAAAGGGCGCCGCTGGTTTATAACTTCATATGTTGGGCTTCCGTGTAGTTTTATTTTCTGGAATTTCTAGTTATCCTTTGTTTTGAAGTAGTTGTATTCCTCTCTAGTTGTAGAGGGAGACCTAGCGCGTCCATCTAAGCCTCCGTCTTGGCCGGAAGTTCCGCTCTAATTTTTTTTTTAATGCATTGCAGATTTGGAGAGGGATGGTAAGAGATCATTTAGGCTGCTGAGGGAGTCTTCATAAACTTGAGAGAATAGTGGGATTTACTAAGTGGAGGACATTCCATGTAGAAGAACAACTTAAAGTCTGATCAAGAGTATGACCCCAAAATATACAGAGTGTGTTCAGGAGAAGATTGCCATTTGCTAGAATGGGAGTGGAGATGTGAGGAAAGGTCACTTGTAAACAAGTGATCAAAGAAAAATTTGTGGCCAGATTCTAGAAGATATTAAGTGTTTTTTCTCTTTTTGTTTTCTCTTAATTGATACTACATCATATTTTATTATTACCATGAGTAGACAGGTTGAGTTTTATAAGAGATAGTTAGCATCATTTCATTGCATTTCAAATAGTTGTCTGTTAACTCGTCCTTCAACATATACCCAGATCTGACCACTTTTCATCTCTACCACTCTAACCAGTGCTAACGAACCCACCATCATATCTCACTTAGATGATTACCTTGGGATTCTTCTAAGTGGTATAACTAGATTTTAGGTCTCACATGAACAATCTGAAGATTTGAGGAGCCTGGGCCAGCAGTTAGTGGGAACTTTGTAGTAGCAACTCTGCAAACGGGGCTCATTCTACAGCAGGTTCTTGAATGATGTTTCTTTCAACCTTGTTTTGTTATAACACTGGTGATTAAAAAAATATTCCTGGACAGGCCCATTATCAATATGCAGTTTGCACACTCTCCCAGTTCTCCCATGTCTGTGTGGGTTTTCTTTGGGTACTCCTGGTATCTCTCACAAGCCAAAGATATGCACAGGAGGTGAACTGGTATGCCTAAACTGCCTCAGTCTGAGTGTGTGTGTGTGTGTGTGTGTGTGTGTAGCTTGTGGTGGAAGAGCATCCTGACCAGGGTGGGTCCTGCCTTATGCCTGGACCTGCTGGAAGCGGCTCTGGCCTCTCTCGACTCTAAACTGGAATGACCTGTTTTTTCTTCATCTTTCTCAAACGTATGTGTAGTGAACATTTATTTCGATGTTTAATATGAGAAGTGTTTTGGGTCTTAGAAGTTTGGTGATGTTTTTGTGACTAGAAATGTATGACCATAGAAACATAGAAACTTAATTCTTGTTTATATCAATTAGCCTATAGTAAATTGGTTTCATTACATACATCATTTGCATATATATAAAGTTGCAATTTCCAAGAACCCGTAGATGACATTAAGTGAGGATTTGGTTTAGCTCTATTGTCTTTAGTCTGCTTGCTTTTCTCAATGATGTTGCCTGCCCAACCAGAAGAAATTGGTTGCACCCAACACTCTAGTTCCACTTTTAAAAAAGTAATGCCTTTATATGAATATTTTTTCAAAGAGCTTCTGTGAAAACTTACTCATAAATGGCATGCATAATTTTGTAAATAAAGATAAATGACAATGCAGAGGTTTTTATGATTCATTAGAAATTCCTGATTGAAATACTATTAAGAAAAGACTATTTTAGAGTTGTCCTCTGTTCAAAACCTTCTCAAATGAAAGCTAGGAGCTCATGCTTTACTGGAAATAATCTGACTTTTAGCTGTCAAAATTCTGGGTTATGGCACTGTTAATATTTTATTACTTCTATTCATCAAAGGCAGACACAGACTCTCATGCTGTAATTTCATTTTCCTTTTTTAAGAGATCATATGGGGTAGTTGTAGAGGAATTTCCCCTTGTCTGACATTGAGGAGAGGACCTTAGAAAGGGCATTTATTGACTTCTAACATTTAAGGTGCCAATTTCTTCAGGCTTTCCAACAATTTGATTAAATTTAAACTTGTCTGTCTTTAGCCTTTTTAAATGCGATTTGGCTGCAGGGGTACAAGAGCAAGCAAAATGAGAGCCTGCCCTATTTCTTCATCCCTATGAATTCAATCCAATTGGGTATAACTGTGATGTTGCAGGTTCTTGGATATCTTAGACTAAAATGTAAAGACTAAAGTTGTTTTATTTATTCTGCCATATAAGGTGATCAATATGATAGTGTGATTGCATGAATGAGTAATTAGGCTTTTGGTTTTCAATAAGTGCAGAAGAACTCCTAGCTGACTAACCCTAAGATAGAAACACCTGCGCAGATCTGAGAGCCAGCACTTTACATGAGTGTGAAGCTTTACTTTAGGCGTAATTAGACTAATTAAACTGCATGTTTCCTAAGGAGATAGACTTCTCTGTAGCATTCACATAAGAGCCTTTGGAATATTGCATTTTCTGTTTTATGTATATCAACTTATTAGGAGATGGGTGTAAATTTTAATACATTTTAGAAACATCTTCATGATGTATTTGAAATAACAAATGAAATATAGTTTCTCTTAGGTCTACAGAAAGAAGCCTTGTGTTTTTAACCCTTTAAGTATAAAAATAATAATGCACTTTTCTGTCAACTACCAGGATACAGTTACACAAAGGTGAAAAAATTCCAACTGTATTTTATTTTGGATTAGTCTGTTACTTCAAATAAAGAACAAAAACAATGGTCAGTTATAACATTCAATTTATTTAAAGTGATTCTTAATGTGAAAGAAAATGAGAGGAAAATTATAACAAAAGTAGGTGTTCACTATGGAAATAATTTTCTTACTATTTTATGATTCTGATAATGTTTGCCCAAAATTTGGAGCTGTTTCTCTTGCATGCAAAATATCTCTTATTAACAATGAAAATGTAATTTGTATACTCTGTTCAAATACTGGATTTATGTTTAAGTACATACATAATTTTAACTTATCATATTGCAAATCATTTAATTACCAGTAAAACTACTTGTGATTAGAAGAGTTTTTTCAAAGGTTCTGGGTCTTAGTTAAACTTTGGCTGCAGGTGAGCTGTTGTAACATTATTACAAATGCAGTTGCTTTGATAAAATGGAATTCAAGGGATCATTTATACCAGTGTTCCTCAAAGAGCGATAACTAAACTTTTTCATTAGGATTTGCTAGTGTTTAATTTAAGGATGATACTGGCACCCCAGGAGGCATGCGTGTCATAACTCACCTACCAGGAGTTATCCCGGGGGAAGTTTAGGTGTCACAGCCAAGCTCTGACAGAAGTCCTTTTTACATTCATTTGATTTTAGTATATTGTGATGATTGTAATTTATTTGTGCCTGTTAGGTGGATTTGCAGGTTATATTAATAAGTTTTGATAAAACTAAACCTCTCAAAATTAACAAATGGTTTTAAAAAATTCCTGGAAAGACATCATAGTTTGAATATATTACTAATAACACAAGTGCAAATAAACTATAAGAAAATGACAGAGCGCACACTTTTAAAACTAATAGTGCCTATTTTTCATCCACATTATGAGCTAAAAACAATAACATAATAATATGTGAAATGTTGATAAAAGTAATTAAAATGATCACAAAGACTGTTTGAAATTCATACATGTACTCTTATTAAGAATGATAACTTGTCCTAACTTTACTTAGCCTTGAGGTGTTAGCTAATCATAGTATTATAAAGCCATCATGAGTAGCAGGGCATTGAAAAACTACACATTTGAAAGAAGATGACCATTTCTCAGTAATGTTTAGGGTCATATAATTTAGTACTTATACAATTTAATAAAATACAATAAATGTTTATTAAAATTTTAAGGTTTCTTAATAGTGATGGAAAAAATGTCATGTACTATTAGTGAAACATCTGTTCTTGCCCTGGTTAACAAAACAGAACAAAACACAAACAAAAACACAGAGTTGAAATATATTGGAATTACTACAGGGACAAACTGAAACATATTCTTTATCACAAAATTCTGTTGGAACATACATGGCAAACACTGATTAAAAACAAAGAAACTGTATTAAAATATATTTTAGGTAGTTGGAGAGTTTTCTATATAGATGGATAAATACAATGTACTTGAGTTGTTCAACATTCAGACTACGGTACTTGCTAGATTATGCGACTTTTTGTGAGCAACCAAAGGGAAGTGTCCCATAGGATGTATATTGTCAATCTAAATAATTTGACTAAAAGATAACTACTTTTATTTTATGGACCAAAAAAAAAAAAAACCAACAAAAACAACCACGACTTTGTTTTGTAGACTAATTATATATCCGTCGTCGGCAGCCGTCCGTCTCGAGAGACGATGGTGTAGCTTCTTAAGAGTCTATCTGCACCGCCAAGAATGGCTGTGCGGTCCGACTCGGGAGTGACATGGTATCTGTCTCCTCCCGTCTTGAATCGACATCTTGCGATGACGCTGAAGCTACAGAGCCTGGGCAGGGTGATATGGAGGGTCTGCTGTTGCCCATGCAGCAGACCCCCCCTCTCTTCGCAGCTGAAGGGTCCAAGGGAAAGATGGAGTCGATACAGCTTGGGTTCAGGTGCGCCGCAGGAGTTGCCGGTGTTGACTACAACGTCAAACTGCCTTAGGGACTCCGGCTCCGGATTTTCTGTCGGGGTTTACTCCCTTAGCCTTTCCCCTGAAGAGGTATGCCGCAAGGCAGCGGAGGTTTTTTGGAGTCAGAGTTTTCCTTCTCTGATGTGCCCTGACTGGAAGATCGAACCAGCGACACTTAGCTCGCAGGCCGACGCTCAATCCACTGAGCTAAACCAGCCAGGGCAAAATTATATATATATATAAAACTGCTGGTAAGACTGCTGACTTATTTAAAATTATAAACAGGTTTCTGGTTGTGGTTTAGAGAGATCTTCACAACTGAAATTTGTTTATTAGTTATAGACTTTGAAAATGAAAGCACGCCATTTTCAAATATTATGAATGTGGTTTTGTAAAAACAATACTGAAACAACTGACCTCTTTGTATTTTTTTTTTTTTTTAACACAACAGAAATGACCATAAAAGTCTTTTTTAACCACGACAATTTTCTGATTGTTTTCTGGCAAGTACCTAAAGGAGCCGACAGCTTAAAATAAAGACACACACTATTTTTTAAAAAGATAAATGTGTCAAATTTGAAAAACTTTTTGGGGATAAGGAGGTATACCACTACCTGGAAGATACTTTAAAAATAAATAAATAAACACGTAATCTGTCTCTTCAAGTTGAAGGTGACATTTTAACAATGAGTGACAAAATAAGTGGTTTTGCAAAGAACCTTATGCTTCTGTAACTTTTATTTTATTTTATTTTTTATTTTTAGAAGGAGGGGAAGGGAGGGAGAAAGAGAGGGAGAGAAACATTGATGTGTGTGTGAGAGAAACAATCGATTGCCTCTCACAGACCCCTAACTGGGGACCTGGACTGCAACCCAGGCATGTGCCCCAACCAGTAACTGAACCAGCTAGCTTTCAGCTTGCAGGTTGGCACTCAATCCACTGAGCCACTCCAGCAAGGGCAAGAAGCTTATGTTTTGACAAGAGAATTTTGAAAATAGTTTCTTGGAAATATTCCCATCCTTATGTAGCTTTGTTTTCAAAAACCGTCATATATGTATCACCTATAAACTCAGAAGTCTGGATATCTGGAAACAGAATTTTGTAATCTTTTTCTTTAAGTCTATGATTTTAGTATAATATTATGTTTGTTGTTTTGTAAGATATGATTGACATCAGATAAGATAACATTTATAAGCTCAATTTCATAATTATCCTTTCTGATGGTCAAGATAGAAAAAAGGTATTATGATTTAGTAGAAGCAGCCAGTGAAACTTTATTTCTATTTGGATTTATGTATTTTGTAGAGTGTCTTTTCTAGGTTCCTCTGCAACTCAATCAAGTATGTAATTGAACCAAATTTATAACCGGACCCGGAAATTAGTATATCAAAGAGTTTCATGCAACTATTAATAAAAATAATTTCTAAATACTATACGTTGCAGTATTTGTTCATATGTTCCTTTTTTTAACATTGACTTAGTGCAGGGTAAAAATGATACCGAATTCAGGTTAAGCTGCCTGCTGCTAAAAAGCCAGTAATTGTGAGACAGGGGTTAGTGAAAGGAAAGTAGCTTTATTTAAGAACCAGCAACCTAAGAAGATGGGAGACTAATGTCACAAAGACTATGTTAACAATTGGACACAGGCAGGGGTTTTTAGAAGAAAAAAACAGAACAAACGAATCAGAAAGGATTTCAGAGTTCTCTGTTGAGGGGACTACGTGCACATCAGCAGAGTCTGTTCAGATATTGCTTCTCTTGGTCCATGTCTCTAAAGTACCAAGTTTTAAGTGTCAATTTAAACACTGTCTAGTTTCTGATTCCTGAACTTGTGGATCAAATAGGAATCTTATATTATCTTTATATGAACACCTCCCCCCACAACCAAGAAGTTTTATCCATCATCTGATTCAGTCTTGAAACTGTCAGAAAACTGAACTTACCACCATATTACAGAGGTGTGAGCAGAGTTAAGGGCTCAAAAAAAAAAAAAAAAAAAAAAAAAGATGGTGTGATAAGCAGAGAATAATGGTATTGGAAAATCATCTCCATTTCAAGGGATGAAGAAAAACAACTTAGAAGAGCCTAGCGAGGCCTGAAACCTGGCAGGAGCTAATTGCTAATGTGAACTGTAATCACAGAGGGACACAGTTGTTGTTGGAAACAAGGAAGGAATACCTTGACCACTTTATGCTCCTACCACCCCTGGAATTCATTGTCTCTCAGTCCTCTGGGCCAAACCTGACCTGAAATCAGATGGTAAGCTAGACTGATGAACAGTGTACAGAGAAGAGCCTCCTGCAATACAACTGGGCATAGAAGCGGAGAGGGCAAAGACAGTACATCACCTGTGTGCCGATGACTACAGTTCTTTCTTTTCCAGGTTGTTTGCTTGCTCAAATCTGATTTCCTGGGCAACTGTCTACCAGCTGTTTCCACATGGTTTATTTTTTATTTTTATTTACTTTTTGCTATTCTTTCAAATAGAATGTGTCTAAAGCAAATTCCATTTCTTTTTACTAAACTTGTCCATGAACTGGTTTTACATTTCTTTTTTTTAAAGTATATTTTATTGATTATGTTGTTACAGTAGTTTCAATTTTTTCCCCTTTGCTCCACTCTGCCCAGTACCCCTCTTCCCTCCAGCAATCTCACCCCCTTAGTTCATGTTCATGGGTTGTGAATATAAGTTCTTTGGCTTCACCCTTTCCTATGTTATTCTTAACTTCCCCCTGTCTATTTTGTATTTACCAATTATGCTTCTTAATCCCTGCACCATTTCCCCATTTCTCCCCCTCCCCATTCCCAGCTGATAACCCTCCAAATGATCCCCATACCTATGAATCTGTTTCTATTCTGATTTGCTTAGTTGGATTTTGTTCTTATTTTTTAGATTCAGTTGTTAGTTGTGAGTTTGTTGTCATTTTAGTGTTCATAGTTTTGATCTTCTTTTTCTTAAGTAAGTCCCTTTAACATTTCATATAATAATGGCTTGGTGATGATGAACTCCTTTAGCTTTACCTTGTCTAGGGAGTACTTCATCTACCCTTGCATTCTAAATGAGAACTTTACTGGATAGAGTAATCTTGGTTGTAAGTCCTTGCTTTTTATCATATTGAATACTTCTTGCCAGTTCCTTCCTGCCTACAAAGTTTCTTCTGAGAAATTAGCTGTTAGTCTTATAGGCACCCTTTTGTAGTTAAGTCTCTGCTTTTCTCTTGCCGCTTTTAAAATTCTCTCTTTATCTTTCACTGTTGACATTATAATTATGATGTATCTTGGTGTGGTCCTTTTTGGGTCTAGCTTGTTTGGGACTCTCTGTGGCTTCCTGGACTCATGTGTCTATTTCCTTCACCAAATAAGTTTTCAATTTCTTGCTCTTCCTCTTCTCCTTCTGGCACCCCTATGGTTTGGATGTTGGCATGTTTAAAGTTGTCCCAGAGGTTCCTAAGCCTCGCCCCATTATTTTCAATTCTTGTTTTCTCAGTCTGTATTGGTTGACTGTTGTTTTCCTCCTTATGTCCAAATCATTGATTTGAACCCAAGTTTCCGTCCCTTCAGTATTGGTTTTGTGTGAATTTTCCTTTTTTTCATTTAGCATAGCCTTCACTTCTTCCCTTATGCATTTGCCATACTTAAGCATATCTGTCAAGCTTGTGATCATCTTTATCACCAGTGTTTTGAACTCTGCTCCTGTTAGGTTGGCTATCTCCTCATTGCTTAGTTCTCCCACTGGAACCTTGATGGGCCATACTTCTCTGTCTCCTGATCTTGACAGGTTCTCAAGTTTGTTTGCCTCTGTGTCTTAGGTAGAGCTGTAGCTTCTGTTCCATTGTAAGGAACTGAGCCTTAGGTTTCCTTGTCAGTAGAGGGCAACCTGTTTCATCACGTGGTGCGCACTGTATGTGGGGGAGGGATATGAGAGGGAACAATGTCATTTGCCCAGCACTCGCCCCTTTTCCAGGCACTTCTCCCACTTTGTATGGGACTGGCGTCTCTCTAGTTGTTGCCCTGGCAATTGTTTCCAGAGAGGGTGGGTCTGCAGATGTTCTAGGACAGTAAGGGCCCTTTAAACAAGCAGACTCTGTTGAGAAACCGGCAGTTTCTTCCTTCACCCAACCCCCACTGGTCTGCACAGTCAGAAGCAATGAGGCTTATTTTCCCTGCTGCTGGGACTGTGAGCTGTGCGGTCTAGTCAGGAGCTGGGAATGCTTCCCAGGTGTCCCTCCTGACTTTTTAAAACATGTGACTGCACTTTCTGCTGGCTTGCCACTACCCACCAGCTTGCTGCTGCTGCCGCCACCACACCACATCCTTCCACCCTGGCTCTGCCCCTCCGACCTGTCTGAGTGAGTACTTCTTCTTTATATCTTTGTTTGTTGGACACCATGCAGCTTGATTTCCTGAAACTTCTGGTTGTCTCTAGTTTTGAGGTAGTTGTATTCCTTCCTAGTTGTGGAGGGGGACACAGTGTGTCTGTCTAGGCCTCCATCTTTGGCTTTACATTCCTAATCATGTCATGCTTGCTTTATAATTTCTTGACCTGTATCCAAGTTCCTCTATTCTAATTCCAAGACCATAGTCCACTTCTACCTTAATGCTGGGACTCAATCTGTACTTTGAGTCATACTTCTGGAAATGTAATGCCTTAATTTGTTGCCAATGCCCATCTCATTTTGTTTTTTGTATTACCCATTTCCTTGGGGACTGCAGTTCTGTCCTAGTGGCTGGAATGTGGGAATCTGCTGGTGGTCTTCTGAACAGCTGTTGACCATCTGGTCTGTGTGGGTCTCTGAAGAGACCAGGTGTCCTTCCTGCTCTGCCCACCTTTTGGCTGTTTTCTGGGTGGGTCTTTCCCAATGCACGCTGTCTATATGGGCGCCTTCTTGTGTCTAGTGTTAGTCTCGAGATACTATAGTTTTCCATTTGCTAGACTACATTTTTTTCCCCCTTGAACGTTTGTCCAAGTCCATACTCCCTAGTGCCTGCCTCATTCATTCCCACAAGCTAATCTTAGTTTTTGGTGTTAGATTTTCCCAGCTGGAGGGGTTAATTGGGTTTTGCAAAATTATGGAACTATTATCATATATGGATTATGCGAAATACTGACTTCTTAACTCCAGTTTATTAAGCCAGTTTATTTTTTCAATCTAAAAAATTGCAACCTAATTATAAAAATATAAGATGATACTACATAAGACTAAGAAGGAAGTACAATCCACCTATATTTATATTGCTAACATCCAGAAGTAAAAGCTAATAATATTTGGGGTATTTCTAATTACCTCAAATGTAAGTAGACATATATAAGATATTGCAAGAGATACATCATTTAAAATACGTATATATAGGTAATTGTATCAATTAGTGTCACAAATATTTAGAAAACATGATATGTATGTATAAGATAAATATATATGTGAACATATGTAAAACCATGTGGTACATATATTTGTATTCCATCTTTTTAACTTAGTATTTTTATGTGCATATAACTAAGTCTTTAATAATTTTGGAAAATGTTATTTTATTAGCTATACAACGTTGCATCTAAGAATGCTTTATAATGCATTTGGTCACTCACTTTGTTGAATGCTTATTTTGCTCCCAGAGTTTTTATAACATGTCTTTGTTGAACATCAGGTTTTTTTCCCTTTTAGGGCAGAGTCTTCATAGTGTAATTACTGAGTCAAAGGCAATTAAGTGTATGAAGAGGCTCTTGATTCGTACTGGTAAGCTGCTATCCTGACAAAATGGGTATCTTTGCTCCTCTAGCAGCTGTGCTTGGGCGTATGTTCCAACGTCCCTCTCGTGCCACACTGTTTTACAGTCAGTATTTTTATATTCAAAAATTCCTCATTGTGATGCTGAAATGTCCTCATTGTTTAAATGATATTCTTTTTGATTCATCATGATCAGTAAAGGTCTTGAAGACACTACACTCTCGTTTTTGCATCTCACAGTCAGAACAAAATGTAGGACACCTTATATTTTCCTTGTTGCCTCTCAAGCTTCTTTTCCATGGAATGGGAATGTGTTTTATTTGTTTGCTAACAAGAAGTCAGGGCGATTTGTAACTGCCTCTGAGGAAGGCAGAAACTGATGAGAGTGTGCAACCAACAGAACACGCACACCACCACTGTGAAAGCCACCCAGGAACCTTGCGGGGCACTGGAGAGCAAGCAGCATATGCGAAGTTCGTGGTTTCTCTGTGGTTAGAGGGCACAGGGGAGGCTGTAGCTGATGGAAAAATTGGGATCATGTTCTGTGACACTAGCAAAAACTACTTGACTTTTCTGTTGTTGTTCTGTGATAAAACATTTAGAGTAACAAAAGAGTTTTAATTCCTTTGCGTAGGTAGCCTTTTAAAAGCTAAGATGATCCTTCCTTTCCACCCCCATTTGATAAATAAGATTCCGGTTGATTGAAATGTAAAGAAAATGAGGCACTATAAAATTCTGGGGCATTTTCCTTAATTTTGAGAACTAAACCATATAATTCTTCAAAGTGTGCACTGCAGGCATATAATGCTCTCCTCTTTGGGGAATTAGCTCGGTAAGCCTCTTTCCAATGTTGCCTATAAAATAGGAAAGCCGTTTTCTTTCGTTTGTTCCGTGAGGCACTGCTTCTATTTATCAGCCATTCCCTCAATAAGCAGAAGAGGATCTTGCAGATATGTAAGTATGAATTGTTATCTCACTTTATTAAAGACAATAAATCGTTCATGTGAGAGTTTATAGTATAAGCTGTATAATCTCTGTGACAAATGAAGGCTAAGACAATAGTAAATATTTATCTTAGTCAAAACAGAAGCTCAAAAGTACTCTTCTTGTGCTGTTAATTTCCATCTTTCCCTGTCAGTTTTCTACTACTTCTTATCAATTTCGCATTGGGAAATAGTGAGAAACAAATAGAGAATTTCTGGCATCCCCACTCCCTTAAAAAGAAAAAAAGAAAAAAAAAAAAAAAAAGCCCAACTGAAAATAACACTTGAGCTTGAGCTTGTGGTCACACCTTTGATATTAAAAGTATGCTTTCTGAGTTGAAGACTAAAATCATGGATCTAATAAAAAGCTTTTTGTTAACCCATTTTTATTTTCTTATAGAAAAATTTGCTATTTTTCAGAGGCAAGTTTATAATTCCCCTGATTTGTATTTAAGTCTGAAAGATGTATCATCTTGAAAAGAAACATTTTAGAAATAATATGTACATAATACTTAAATCCTTTCCATTTTTTGTGTCATGTGTAGGCTTTTGTATCACTTATAGTGAATTATGTCCTCCTTGAATTCATAATTACAGAAGGGAGCAGATGGCTGGGACTTATTATAAAATTATGTACCCATTAAATAGTTAGTTATGTATGCCAATGACTGCCTTCTGTAGTGGGAGAAACCAAACATTTAAGGTAAAATTTTAAAAAGATACAAAGCACATTTTCTCTGTTAGGTTAACTTTCTATATATATCAGAATCACTTCACAGTTAAGTTTCAAGTTACTACCAAATACTAACTCTGTGGGATTTTCGTTTCAGGTTCTTTTCACAGATATTATGATATAAACATTTTTTAGAGTTCTACAATACAGCCAGCAATTTTATCTTTTTCCATTTTATTTTCAAATCCTTCCTCTATGAAAAATTACTTTCAGATGCATTTGACCTAACTCATAGCAATCTTACTTCCAGAAAAGATACATTTGGGCATGTGCCTCGTTAGGCTGTGGATAGAGACAGGTGACCTAACCAATCATTTTTTTTTTTTCTAAAAATTAACATTTGTTAATTCTATAGGGTAGATTCATCATTATTTGTTACACGATTCTTCCCACTTTTTGACACTTTTCTTAAGTTCTTAAACTACTTTTTCAAATGCAGTTGGCATTCAATATGTTTTTATATTAGTTTCTGTTGTACAGCATAATGGTTAGAAACATAATTTATGAAGTGATGATCCCCCAGTGAATCTAGTATATACCTGGCACCATACACAGTTATTACAATATTATTGACTATATTCCTTATGCTTTACTTTACGTCCCCGCAAAGATCATTTTCTGATTCTGTTCTAATTCTCCCCAGAGGATGCTGAGGGTAACCAAGTACCAGAGGTGTGCCTCTGTCTGCTAGTGTTATCTACACATTCCCAGCCACACCATTACAGGCAGGCCATTCATTCTTACACATAAACCCTTATATACTTGTTGGACACTTGTGCATTTACTTTCTCTTTGTGTACACTTTGGGATTACCTCCTGAGAGCTGTTGGTGAAAAAAGAAATTAATTTTATGAGACATGAGGTTGGAGGGTTGTCAAGAGTAATGCTTTTGAAGACAACGTTATTATACCTTTAACATTCAACTTTCAGTTGGCAGAGTTTTTAGACTTAAAATATTGCTGTGGAATTACAGAGGCTATATCCCTTGAGATTTTTGTAGTGAGTTCTACTCTTTCTACACACCCAGATTTTTTGTTGCTATTGTACCTTTACCTTTTCTCTGCTTAAAATGTTCTTCTAGAGAAAACTGTGGACCGGACCTGGTAACTGAGTAAGGCAAGAATTAAAGTGATGGATCTCATTTTCAACCTTGCTCTATGTTTTCATGTTAGTGTGTAATTGTTAGTCTTTTTTCTAAAAGAAAGTGGTATTTGTATTATATAACAACATTTTTTTTGGAAAATTCTAGAAATCTCTGCTTTGACATTTAGAGAAATAAATACATAAAACATAATTCTATAGTCAAACATTATGTTTTCTTAACTGGGAAACAAGATGGTCTTTGCAAAGATTTAAAAAATATTACATGTTTTGTTGAGAGAAAAATATTTTTGGGTTACTTTCACACATACAATGAAAGCAACACAAAGAAAGGAGTAATGTTATGTTTGCAATAAACTCTGGTTGGGCCTTCTTGGTATTCCTAGTTGTGACAATCCTAACATTTTTAGAACCGACTACTTAATGAATCAGCTCTGAAAGCACAAAGATTTACCTGGAAGACTTCCAAATTGGCTACAGTCCAGTCCTCATTATCTTCAAGAATTCCACTGTTTAAAGAACAACCAGAAGTTTAAAGGATATGGATAATAGCAGGATTAGGACCCCATTGTATTGTGTGTGTAGGTTTTTTTTTTTGTTTAGGTTTAGAATTTAAGTTTGGCCTAGATCTTTTCTTTTACAGTCCCAGATATCTGGGTTGACCACACCATTCATCCAGGACTTGAACTGATCCAGAAATCATGTTAAGATATTAGATCAGGAGTCTCTCCCCATAGGGTCCTGGGGACACCCTTCTTAATAAAATATTTAAATACGAGATTTTTAGTGGAAATATAGCCATTTGTTCCTTTTCCTAGTTGGTCACTGTTCTTGTATGAAATGTACCCCTTTCAAGGATATAGCTTTTGTGTTTGATATTTAGAACTTGGTCCATGAGTTTAAAGGATCCTTCGAAGGTTCTCAGGCATGAATAATGGGGTAGCGTAGACTAGCAGCAGTGATTGGTGTCCAGATGAACTCATGAATCAGGAAAAAAAAGTTAATTATGACTGATACTGTGTTGGCTCTGTAAAGGCAAAAACTTTATTTAAATGTTTCAGTATGTGAGAGTATTGCATATGTATATAATATATATATAAATATATATTATGTTATATATATGAATGTTGTATATGTTATATATAAATATATAATATATAAGTACAGCACATGTGTTTAATAAACCCTTTTATTCTAATCACCCTCCCCACTCATTTACTGTAAGCAGAATGTTTTGGACATTTCTAATTTGACCCATTACCCTCCCATAAGATTCTGTGGTTTTTCTTTGTGGCTTTCCAATTTTATGGTTCCTTCATACACACACACACATACACACACACACACACATGTTTTATGTATACATATACAATATGTAAAGTACTGCAGATAAAATTTATATTTTTATCTCCAGATATCTCTCTTCAGTCACATGGAAATTGATACTATCTTTTTCTCACATTAATTGCTTCCAGTCAACTACAACTATATGGAGTAAATTAACCAACATAAAATTGGATTTTATCTTTCCTTTTTAAATTTTTAAAAAATTGCTTTAGGATCTCATAAAAATTCTAACCTAGGAGAGACAGTATATTATTTTTTAAAAAGCTGTGTGTTAATTATATTACTGTTTTTTTCTCCCAGTACCTAAAAGAGTAAATTCTTCTGAAATATTGTTGAATACTGAAGGGAAATTTCATAGCAGTCTAAGGAGAAGTGACTTGAAATTAAGACATAAATTTAAATCACCTTCCATCAGAAACAACTCAGAATGTTCAGCAAAAACAAACAAAAACACATATTTCTGGTCACAAATACATCATCAAATTTGAAAGTAAAGATCCAAAACACTTATAATATTAAACATTGAAATAAATGTGAACATTACTGCTTGTTAGTTCTTTATTCTCTGTTCGATGTTATGTTATACAACAGTTGTTTATAATAAACCTATGATGAGTGCTTGAGACTAGAGGTTTTCTAGTACATCCTGGCTCTATACAGGTCAATGTAAGGGGTTATTTATTTTAGAAAACATGGATTTCTTAGAGTATGTTCACTGTAAAAACCCAACAATAGTTTCTATTAGAACAGGCTTCTCAAAATAGCTGACTAAACTGGGATTTGACCTCCTCCATGGGAATTCTTGACTTTCCGACTTTCTGAGAATTCAGCAGAATTCATTTATACCTCTCCTCCTTGCTGGACCACACTTCAGCAAATAACCTTAAGCATCCTCCTTCAATATCCAGATACAAAAGCGAGAACCAAAACCTGTGCTCTCCATTAGTGTTTCAGTTTCACAACCTGCCTCTTCTTTAGAAGGTCAGAATTTAGTCAAGGGCTAATCACTGTCAAGGTGCATGCCACTATTAAAATTTGCCTTTTAAAAATGAAATATAAATAAAATCCCAAAGAAAGCTGGATATTTTTATATGCATGCAAGGATTTTTAAAAAACAGTGTATAATGAGGACTTGTGTATCCACCACATAACTTAGAAAAAATTCCTGTCCCTTGAGGTGTTCCTCTCTGAGTCCTTGTTTCATTTCCTTCACCCGCAGATGTAACCACCATATTCAATTTGGATTTATTATTTCCTTGTTTTTCTATGTAATTATTTTTATGTTTGTATCCCAATCTGTTGTTTAAATTAATGATTGTTTGAAGCATTTTTGATCCCATTGAATATATATATATACTTAAATTTTTTGCCACTCAAAATTATTTTCCTAAGATCCATTCATGTTGTATTTAGCTGCAATTCACTTATTTTCTCTGCTCTATCAGAATCCATTTGCAACCACTTGCAACCATTTATTTACAGATTCTACTATAGATGAGTGAATAGCATTTGACAAGCTAATTTTTTTGTGAGCACTTTCATACTCAGAACATTTTTTCTTTTTCATTTATTTCATTTCCACAAACACTAAGTCATTGAATTTTAAGTGTCTTTAAATTGCTATTGAATTGCCTCTTTAATATTACACCCACCCTGATTCTCTTCTGTGCTGAGCATCCTTCTATTCTAAGCCCACATGTTCCATCACCTACTGTACCCTGCTGGGAACAATGGTGTATATAAGAAGATTGAGACTAAGGAACAGGATGATAGTCAGGGATGAGTTTGAGGAATCTGTTGATATTAACATTTATTTGCTTCATTTTAAAAAATTTTTAACTTGCTTAAACCTAGTTTGACCTAAGCATAAGGCAAAATCCCCTGAAGTAATACATTTAAAACAAACGTAAAGAAAAAACAAAACTGACCTTCATGCAAAGACTCATAATTTGAAAACTTACTATCAAGAGTCAGTTCTCTTATCCCAGAGGTCACTCAGTAAAGTACTGCCTGTAAAGTTCTCTTTCAGCACTGTTTCCATCATGTCTTGGAGGTAAAATATGGGAAACAGGAAGTGTAACTGAAAGAAGGTCCAGCTGCCTGCCCCTACTGAAGCCAATCTTTGAGAGACAGGTGCTGATGTAAAGAAAAGTGGTTTTATTCAGCTATTGGCCACCTGGAAGATGGGGGAACTCATGTCTCAAAGACCATCTCCACATTTCAGGACAGGTGGAAATTTTCATAAGGAGGGAGAGGGGAACAGAACAAAGAGATTAAGGGAGAAGTTTGAAAAGTTCTCTACATGCAGACGAGCAGTCCATTCCAATAAGGCAAGTGATGGTCCAGTGTGTATCATTCTGGTTTAGTCATCCTGGCTTCATGTCATCCCTGCCTCAGTCATCCTGGTTCCATAGATGAGAGTCGCCAAATCTCCTGGAGCTGGGATGCCTGAAGATTGGTGTATATATCTTCTGAAGCTACTTTCTAAGGTTCCTATACAAACATAGTGCTCATCCACATGCTACATACACATTAGTCAGAGTCAGGACTTATAGAAACAATGTCAAAAGAATGGTGGGGTGGATTATAATTTCGCACCATTACAATTTTCCACTGTTACAGAAGCAAATTAGTACTGTATCTCCTTCAGAAAACTCTTCTGTTTCTCAACTGTGGTAAGACAGAATGACAGTGAAGAAATAAACACTATTCTCTCCTGTCCAATTTTTCAACATTTCCAGAAAAAAAACTGAGGTGAAATCCCTGTCAATAAAATGAAAGACAATGGAAATAGCAATTTCTATTGGAGTTCTGAGTTTAAACTTACATTGAGCTTTTAAATCTGGTCATAATATCTAAATGTGATTTTCATAAAAAATTATCAGGTAAACTAATCTTGCATAAAAAAGTATGAGCTGAAAGCGAAGGATCTGCTAATCTCATTCCATAACAATTGTTGATGTTAACTAAGAAAAAAGAAATGGTTGAAGCTGTATGAGAGTGAAATGTTATCTTCACCAAACATTTTGCTTTTTTCAGTTTCAGCAAGTAGTCGGTCGGCAGCCGTCCGTCTCGAGAGACGATGGTGTAGCTTCTACACACCATCAAGTAGTATTTTTAAATAAATAAAATACCTTGGTGATGACCCACTTGAATTAACTTAGTCTGTTGCCTTTTTCATATATAAACACACAAAGATTTGATGTTAATATAATTCACTATATAGTTTCCTGTTGGTTTATTTTCTTGTCTGGGAGTACCTGCATTTTGTTCTTTTTATCATTTCTATTTAATGGGGAAAATTGCTATTGCCAACAAAAGAGAAGGACAATCAGTAGCATATTCCTGCTCTGTTTTCAATGATTTTCTGAGAAGGGAGTTAAGTCCTTGGGATGATAGTGCTTTATAAAATGTGTTGCAGCTTACTGTTAATCAGGAAAATGTAGTGCCATACTGGGGAGAAAGTGAAGCAAGTTAATAAGGGGTATTAGAAAAGGGGCTGAGTGGCTGCACCAGTCTGCATTCCCACCAACAGTGCACCAGGGTTCCCTTTTCTCCACATCCTCGCCAGCACTTGTTCATTGATTTATTGATGATGGCCATTCTGGCAGAGGTGAAATGATATCTCATTGTGGTTTAATTTGCATCTCTTTGATAATTAGTGACATCGAGCATCATTTTGTACGTCTGTTGGCCATCTGTATGCCCTCCTTGGAGAAGTGTCTGTTCAGGTCCTTTGCTCATATTTTAATCGGATTGCTTGTTTTCTTGGTTTTGAGTTGTATAAATTCTTTATAAATTTTGGATATTAACTCTTATTAGGTACAATATTAGTGAATATGTTCTCCCATTCCATGGGTTGTCTTTTCATTTTGTTGATGGTTTCCTTTGCTGTGCAAAAAATTTTTAGTTTGATATAGTTACATTTGTTCATCTTTTTTCCCCCATGTCTGAGGAGCTATATCAGAAAAATATTGCTATGAGCAATGTCCAAAATTTTACTGTCTATGTTTTCTTCTAGGATTTTTATGGTTTCAAGTCTAACATTTAAGTTGTTTATTCATTTTGAGTTTATTCTTGTGTATAATGTAAGAAGATGGTCTAGTTTCAATTTTTTATGTATCTGTACAATTTTACCAATACCATTTATTGACTAGATGATCAAATTACTTCAAAAAATTAAAGATGGAACTGCCTTATGACCCAGTAATTCCACTTCTGGGAATTTATCCAAAAAAGCCTGAAACACTAATTCAAAAGAATAGGTGTACCTCTGTGTTCATTGCAGTGTTATTTACAAGAGCCAAGATTTAGAAGCAGCCCAAGTGCCACATGATTTCATTTATATGTGGAATTTAATGAACAAAATGAACTAATAAGCAAAACAGAGATAGATTCATAGATAGAGAGCAAGCTGACAGGTGTCAGGAGAGGGGAGGTGTGGGGGTTGCTCCAGGGTGGGAGTAGAAGGACTGTGCAAAAAAGAAGAAAAAGAGAAAAAATCCATGGACAGGAACAACAGTGTGGTGATTGCCAGGGGAGGATGGGTGAAGGGAGATGAAGGAAGCTGTTGGGGGATAAATGGTGATGGAAGAAAACTTGACTTGGGGTGGTGAACACACAGTAAATGTACAGATTATGTGTTTGGAATTGTGCACCTGAAACCTGTATAATCTTGTTAACCAGTGTCACTCCAGTAAGTTCAATAAAAAAGAAAAAAAGAAAGAAAAAAAAAGAAAAGGGGCTGAGATTTTAGCCAAAAAACAAAGAATAATTAACCTTACAGTAGAGATAACATGGCTCATATCTTAAGTAATCATTGGGAATTTATGATTTTTCTTTATTGGCTGATTTATAGCATTATGTTTGTCAGAAACAAATGCAATAAAGCTTAAAATGAAAATGCCTTACATTGCACACTGAGTAATTTCAATTTACATTTATATGCTATTTATGTTTAAAGAACACACATAAACGCTTGTGTTTTGGTGTGAAAGGCTGTCATGCCCTGTCTAGGAATCTGTAACACTGTCCTCTTATACCATATGGATTTCAGTTCTTCAGATATTCACGTCTCTTGTAAGAAAATGAACAAGGAAAGATACTCATGATTTTCAGGACAAACACCAGCCTTCCTTCCCCACCCACTTCTGATATCCAGCTATTGCAGCGTTACTTTTGTTAAATTATAACATTACAAAGAAAAACAAAAATAAGTATTTTTCCTTTCCTATGCCTGTGACACACTGGCCAGTTTCTCCTTCTTTGTCAATACATGTAGAATGTGATATTGGGAAAGTATAGTCTTAAAAATGTAGCTAGTGTATCAATTTCTCATAAATAAAGGCTGAGTTACATTGACCTTAGGGTAATAATAACATTTCCACTTCCATTTTCTCATCTGAATAATGCTGTAAGCTATACTTGACATATCTGCTTCAAGGGTTATTATAATCATTGACTAAAATATATATATATATGAAAGATTTATAAACTTTTAAAGTTATAGTCATTCTAAAAATAATAAAATTATTTGTTTTTTCTTGATCTGTGCAATGGTAAAAGTATGGTCCAGATGTTTTTTAGATGGTAATGATGCTCAGAAAGTCCATGACTTATTAAACGTCACATTTAATAACACTTTTAATATTTTTGGAATTTCATTCTAGGGTACTCCCTATGATCTCTATTTTAAAGATGTTTAAATATAGAGCTGATATTTTTAGGGTTGGGTGTTTGTTAATGGTTACATATTAAGTAGAACTCTTTTGTAGTTGCCAGTGACAGAAACCTCAAACAGCTTAGAGGAAAACAAACAAACAAACAAACAAAGAAAAAACAAAGGAGTGTGTATATGTTTGCACAATTGGGTATTCAGTCTTGAAGATGACATCAATGATCCTCACCTCCTTATATTTAAACCACTCTGTAGACCCTCTCACATCATGTCAGGTCTGCTCTGTGTGACCAATAGATGACAGCAGAAGGGATGGTGTGTGACTTCTCAGGATATACTCAGAAAGGTATTATAGCTTTTACTTTGCTCTCTCGAATTGCTCATTGTAAGGGAAACTATCTGCCATGTCATGAGGATGGTTGAGCAGCTCTATGGAGCAGTCCATGTGATGAGGAACTGAGCAAAACAGCCATGTGAGTGAATGAGCCCCCCTAGAAAGAGTCCCAGATAAACCTTTAGATAATGGTCACCTCGCTGCCATCTTGCCTGCAACCTCATGTGAAATTCTACACCAGACCACGCATCTAATCCTCTTTTGGATTCTTGTCTCCCAGAGACTGTGTGAGATCATAGATGATGTCATTTGAAGCTGCAATGTCTTGGGCTAATTTATTATAGAGAAACAAATTCCTAATAAAACAACTGACAAGTCCAATAGTAGAACTTCCTGAGGTACATATAGATTCATGTATATTCAAAGCTCTGATCAGAGCTATATTTCACTTCATCTCCCCCTCTACATTTCTCCATGTTGTTTTATTCTCAGATTCTCTCCCACAGGGGTAAACATTATGACCACTGAGAGATTCTGGTTCCCATTAAATTTACAGTTTTTAATTTTAGATAAAAAGCCATATCATTTATTTCCTACCCCTTGGAAAATAAAATCTTATAAAGGACAGTAAATAATAGTGCTATTTAGGACACATTCCACCTTTTAAACTAATTTGGTTGTATCCCAAGTGGTTAAAAGAAATACTTTTATTATTGTATAGTTCTAATTATTTTCTAACTTCTATTATAGTTTCTCCTTTCACCCATTAATTATTAAGAAATTTATTTAAAACAGGTACAATAGTAGAAAATAGTCCCATGAGGGTATATAGAGGACAATAAAAATTTGAGTAGGACATCTGGGAAACTCTCTAAAATATTCATTATTTAAAATAGACCTTCAGGAATGAAGACCTTCAGAAATGACTACTAGAAGAAAGGTTATTTTAGCAAAAGCACTAATCTAGAGACTGAAAGACCCGTTGGAGAGTCTCCAAAGGGACTCAGACAATGAATTTGAAGCAATTTAGGCCATAATCTCAACAATCCTGTGCTGTGTTTTAGAAGACATTTGCACAAACAAATATGGGGTTTTTGATAAGAAATCTTACATGAGTTTAGGATATGGGTCTTATATAAACATTTTTATTTTACTTTAGGTTATACTAAAAATATCCATAAAAGTAAGCCATGTTTTCTAATTTAAACTTTTTTATATTGCAAGGAAAGATGAATTTATTTAAGCAGCTACATAGTTGCACAACCTCATCTGGATACAGAGAAGTGATATTCATCCTATTGACACAATTACTTTGCTAGTGTTTAGGTTTCCAGCCTGCAGCAAATGTCAGCGAAACTGTCAGCATTCCTTGAGACTCAGGTGATTAGAATGAATCCTTTCAAAGGTGTGCATTGAATTGAAATTTAGATTGAAAAAAGGGGGTGGCAAGGAAGGATTTATATTTTTGTTGTAATTTTCAATCAAGCATGTTATTTTGTGTCAGTGCTAATTTTTAAAAAATATTTTCACTTTTGGTAGGTTCCTTTACCCTTAGCTCCTGTCATTTAAAGGTTATTTATTTATTCATTTATTTATTATTAATTTTTTTAAAAACACAGCTCTGTCATGAAGTAATCAGCAGTAAAGCTCTGGTGAAGGTCACCTGTGTGTGCTTTTCTGCAGCAACTTGCCTGGTAGGCCATCCCCAGGCAGTGTAAGGAGGTGAAATGTGACTGCTTTCCCATGAAACACACTTTTCTGCTTCCTGGCTCAGTGCCTGAATAGTCATATAATTTTCATTAGCACATGAGTAAGATGAGGCTAATAACTCATGCTTCCCCACAAAGTTGTGCGAGTTCCTTGTACAGGTTGATGTGAGCAATGTAACACAGTTCTGACTCCTGGCAGGACCTGTGGCTTTGTGCTCTCTACATGTCACCAGAAATGCTTTCACTCAGCCTTACTTTGCCTTGGTCTAGTCTTGGCCATTGGGCCTTTTTCCTTTCTTTGAAATGCCTTTTACATCCCCTCCACTACTGAGCTCTTGCCATTCCACCTTCACTCCCAGAGATGTTACAAACACCTGTCTTCCTGTAATTCTACTCTTTCTTCACAGCACTTGTTACAGTTGGAAATTTCTATTTACGGGTGTGATTATGAGTTTGTTTAATTCCCATGAGGGTAGAAATCAGGTCTGTTTTTCTCTCCACTGTTTCGTGAGTCTCTACATTTAATCTGGCACTTAGGAGTCTCAGAAAAATACTTGTTGAATCTATAACTGAATGAAGTGAAAAAGCAGAGCTCTAATATAAGACACTTCCACACCCATGTAGAGATCATAATAGCTGGATATTGAGAACACTGGAGTCAGAGAAGCTGAGTTCTGTTCTGTCAGTTAATCAGCCAAGTGATCTTTAGACAATTTAACCTCTTTGAAGCTCAGTTTCTATGTCTGAAAAATGAGGCAATATATTTACAATAGTACTTTTTTTCTATTAGGTAGGATAATGTAAATGAAAGGCCTGGCATAGAGTGTCATATGGTATGCACACCTAAATGATAGTTTTAAATACAGGCAATAATAATATCAACAGTAGTAGTAATGATAATAATACTATACTTAAAATAATATTCTAGATTGAATATAGAAGCTCTGTTCTTTGTTAAAGTTAATAAAATCTCCTAAAATTTAATATAGGGCAATGATAATTTTATCTGGCTAATTTAAAAAAAAAATGCAGACCAGTAGTATGCTTTGAAGAAACTTACCAGTAGAACCAACAGTCAAAATACTTCAGTAGCTGACAGAGTATGTTGTCTTAAACATTTTGAGGTAAAGCGTATCTGAAGAACAGACTGCATTATTAATTTTTGGTGAAAGACAGGAGCATTGACTCCATTTTACTAAGAAAACTCTAACGAATGGCAAGTCAGGTTGCAAGCACATTTGAGAGCTGAAGACAGACCATCTCATTCTCTCTATGACCCTGCTTTTTTGCAGGTTTATGAAACTTCATGTGCTTAGAGAGGATTAATTTATGGGATACCTTTGTCTCTATATTGGAAGCTCTTGGACAAGAAGGAGCCATTGATCGATTTTCTCCTTCTGCCAACTTCTATCATTATCTCTGTCAGGTGAGATGATGTGGCTGACAAAGAAGCCTTTTGAGAGGCTTATGAATAAGATATCATGAGGATTTTTAATAACAGAAAGGCTTGCAGGCTGGGCAAAATGTTACTAGCCGAAGGTACAATTCAAAGTTCACACGGGAAATTGGTCATGCTGGAGCTTTGGGTTACCCATGCAAGAGGGAGAACATGCATGTAACTTAAGTTAGTTACTAACTTCCTAATGAGAAAAAAGTATTCATTGCAGAAAATCTGCAGGGCAGAGAGGACTTTATATGTCTTGGTATGCAGCATGCTTTAGTTTTCCAATGGCAGAGGAGCCCTGTTCAGTTTCTTATATACATTAATTTGATTGCACAGTGATACATTTGTTAGACAAATTACCGCAGGTTTAATTAAAAGGCTGTCTTAAAGTCACCTGGCTACTGATTTACATTTCATTTATTTGATTCCAGTGTATTTGTGGAGATAAATTAGATATAATTTCCAGGTAATAAAACTTAAGTGGTGTAAAATATCAAGGTTACTAAATCAAACATGAATGGATAAACTCAACCACAAACTGGATAATGTGAGCCGTTGAATGAGGTGTTGCGTATCAGTCCATAAGCAAAGTTACTGACTTGTGAGGTCCAGGCACGTCTCCAGTTATTGGCCTCAGTTTCTTAATCTGAAAACAAGTTGTTCGGGCTTACTCTCCAGGGTTGTTTTTATGAAAATAAGTAAAATAAGAAAGTGCCCTACATTTCCAGTGAGTAGTAATGACAACTCCTAATGAAGTTGTGCACTGTAAGCCATCCTGAACCAGAGAAGCTTTAGTTTCCATATTCTAGAAAAATCTGTAACTATAGAATTTGTGTGTATCTGGGTTGTTTTTCCTGTTGCCTGAAATTGAAGATAGTCTATAAATACATAAATTTTAATTTACCATAATATCAATGAACATCTGGCTAAAAATAAAAAACATATTAATTCTAGGCTAATGATTAAATTAACTTTATTAAAAAAACAACTCACTATTTATATATCTGGAAACTTAAATTACTCTTCAGTTATTCCAAATCCAGTAATCTTTGAATAATGATATTACTTTTTTTGAAGTTAGAAGACTGGCAGACAGATGAATACCTGTCAATGTTGATACTGTTCCTTCATTTTGACTCCTTAATGATGTTTACTGTTTCATTAAAAAAATGTTGTGACACTGATAGGTTTGAACTAATTTACCTGAACATGGGCAAATTTTTAAAACTTAAACTAGTTCATGTGAGGGTAAATGAAAATGGAATAAGGAGGGGAACTGGGTTAGAAAATGAAGAGTGACTGGTAACAAGAAATCATTCTAGGTACTGCCTTCCATTCACTGGAATGTAAGTGTATGCACATTTGTTGATCTAGCCACCCCCTTCACGTGTGCGCGCACATGTGTGCGCGCAACTACGGCGTTTTAGAGGATTTTCCTTTTTCTCTTCTTGTCCTACCTGTGACGCTGGGAATCATAGGTGTATGGTAAGCCACGTGCTTACTGATTTTGTCACCTGGTGTTTGGCTAAAATGTGACGTTCCTTATCTTTTATTAAAGATATCTTTTTACCCTCATTTCTTTGTCCCACCAGAACCTCTGGGCTAATTATATGCATGAAAGAAGATTCTCTCTCTTTGTGGATAACTTCTTCTTTGCTTTTTATTTCTAGTAAATTACGCTCCTTGAGTTTCTTTTAATCTGTTGTAACCACCTGCCTTTATAATATAGTTATTCCTTAAAAAAATCTGGCACTTCTATTTTTTACACATCAAGCTTCTCCTTAAAAGAATTCTTTCCACTTATCCTCACATTTTCATTATCACTCCTTGTTTTATTTCAATTATCAGGCTTTTTTTTTCTTCTAGGACTAGACCTGGCTGAGACTCGTATTAGCAAAATCGGTAAATGCCGCTTAAGGTGGGGAGCTGAGATAAGCGGCTCTGCGGGTGTTGAAGATCCTCTTTTGTTTATTACACTCTCTAAAGTTAGATTAAAGTGTTTTCCTTTTGAAAACCTCTTCAGTAAAATCATTCAAGGTGAATAGTTATACAGTTATCAACTTGAGAACTCAGCTCTGGTGCTCTAAATTTTCAGATACATATGTTAAAATATATTGAACAATCCCTGGAAAGAGTAAGAATTGTATTTCTGTTCTTGTCATAATAGCCCTACAGCTGTGAATAATCTTTGGGTCATAGTTTGGTCATCAATAAATTAAGATGCTAGAATTCATCTAGCTCTAAAAGAAAATATAATTGGATTAATGTTCTGAATTTATCACTTTATTTTTGTAGTTTCTACAGAATTTTTTGTAATAAAGAATTATGTAAGATTTTAATTTTGCTCATACTTTCATATATGAGGTGAATCCAAGATCTAATGCTGATTAATGACCAAAACATGGAAGATGAGTGAATGAATTGGTCGTTTTGATTGAAATATCAAGCTTTAAAAATAATCACTTAAGCTGTTACTCTTTCAGCATAATTATATTCACATGGAAAATTTGGCTAAACTGGACTTGAATTAAAAGATGAATAATAAGTCAATACATAATATATGAGGTATTTTAACTTCCTATCAGCTGCCTATGAATTTAACTGATTTCTTAACTAATGAAACAGGAAGAAAATCCCTTTGACTTACAGCTAACATTTGACCTTGAGCATGGTTTGTGTTTTATAGCCTGCTGCTCCATTTTGTGCTTCCTCTTAGTTGACATGATATAAAAGCATGGTAGAGAATATGAACAGGCACAACACTAGAAATTAAGAGACCAGTACTTATTATATCAACCAAGGACTATGTATGTAACCTTGAGAAAGTCACTTGACTTTTCTGAACTCTAAATTATTTGTAAAATGAAAGAATTGGACTAAATGGCTTATTCCTGGCTTTATGAAGCAATTTCTACTTTACTTTTTTCTTTACTTGAATGCTTGCTCATTTTGAAGATTACTTTGTGAAATATATTTGACATCAAAGTTTTATGTAAATATGCCAATCTTCTCCTCACGTTCCATTTGTAAGAAAAATATTATTTTTGACTTAAAATTGGAAATGATCAGTGTTTTCGAGTTAGTTGTATTATTCAATTATATTCTCAGCTTTGTTTCACATTAATTTTTGAATGATAACTTTGCACAGTAGTAAATTAAGTATTAATGTTAATATTAATTTAGAATCTATACTTCTTCTCAAAAGTCAACTTCTTCCAAATACTGGAACCAACTATTTTTGTTTAAGTTTAGATTTCCAACAAAGGCATATTTAATAATGTTGATAACCAAAACTTAAATTTCATGATGCAGTATAAAACCAATCCATATCCAATATGGTAGTGTTTAAAAGAGCTAGTTAGCTCTGACATATTTGGTTTACCTAGAAATCCACCTTTCACCTACAGAAGTTAATGCTAATGATATATTACTATGCTAAGTACTGTAAACACATTCTCATTTAGTTTTCATAACAATCGTACCAGATAAGTGGTAAACATTTCTGAATTTAGAAGTGAGGAGATTAAAGAAACTTGCAGGAAATCAAGAAAAGAAGTCGTGAATTTATAATGCATTGTGGTGTTGCATATTGAGATGAATAACCTATTAGAATAGCTCAAGTGATTTGAATGTGTTTTTATAATGCAAATTAGTTTACAAGAGATTAGCAAATAAGGAATTATGTCAATATAAAATGGGCAAGTGAAGTTGGCTCCTGAGCAATTTCTTCTAGTGTATAAACATGTTTGAAGCATGCAGAACTCCACTATTTATGCAGTTAAAGATAAAATTTTAGTAATATGCAATGGTAGTGGATGGTTTAATGGTTTCCAGGAGCACAAAGTTATTTGGTGAAGCTTCTGTGAGTGAGTGAAGAAGCTGTAAAGATATTTCCCTCATGTCCAGAGAAACAGAGACAGACATTGAAAGAGAAATAAAAAAGATGCAGCATCTTGAAACTCATTTTTACTTTGAATCAAACAAGAGTCTATTGAAAACAAATATATTCAATGATCTACATCTCCAAGCAGGATCAACTGACTAATAAGATGCTGGGTGTAAATTTCTGTGGATATTTAACTGTGCAAAGATTTTTTGAAGTTATTTTTGTTGTTTTTACGAGAGAGGGAGAGAGAGAGAGAGAGAGAGAGAGAGAGAGACTTGTTTTTCCACTTAAGTTGTGCATTCATTGGTTGCTTCTTGTATGCGCCCTGACTGGAGATCGAACAGGCAATCTTGGTGTATTGGGACAATGCTCTAACCAACCGAGCTACGTGGCCAGGGCCTAACTGTGCAAATATTTTTATTATTGAATATTATTGCTTTTCCTACTTTATTCAAAAGTTTTTATTATTTTTGTGCACTGAGAAGAATACAACCATCACAACAGCAGTAGAAACTTTCTCAGTCACAGTTTCTGTTGCATTCATATTCATAGCCACTGAGCTCAGCTGATAAATGTCATGTTAATGAGATTATTTTCTACTTCAGGGCTTCCCACTGTTCTATGTCTGTAATCTGTACTTCAGATTGTTGATGAAATTAGGAAAAGTATATAGATTAATTAGTGCAAATTAGTTATCATTAATAGAAAGCTATTTTAAAGAATTAATAATTTTTATGAGAGAAAGCCTACATTGTAAGAAACAGATGAAGTGAAATACTCTTTTTTCCTATTAAAACAAATGCAGCAGACATTAAAAATTAAAAATCCCCTGTATTGTCCCTACCATAAAAAACTACTTTTTAAAACTTTATATTTATTGTTGATACTATTACAGATGTCCCCTTCCACCCCATTTGCCCACCACCATCCAGCCCTGCCCTCCCTTCCCGTTATATTTTTCTTTTCACATTTAAATTCCAGATTTCATTGTTTCTCTTATAAATGAATATACATTTGAAAATAATTGCAATTATAGCATGCCTAATATTAACATCTGTGTTTGCAGTTGTTCAGTCATTTACTTTTTTTAAAAAACTTATACGGAGTTTTATAATATATTAGCAGCATGATTTATAAAAACCTTACATACTGTCAGGTACTTGACTCGTTTACATTTTTTATTACATATAATGAAGAAAACATGAAAACATTTTGGTCCAGATAGCTCTCTCCCAATTATCATATTATTTTCTTAGAACATATGATAAAAATGAAATTTATTGGATAAATAAATATTAAACTATTTATGGCAGCTGATATATTGATATACTTTATATATTTTTCATAACAGGTAAAAGTTTAAAACTCCACCAATACCTAAATATACTTGTACCACAATTTTGTCAGCATTCATTTGATATTTTTATTTTCAAAATTGGTGAGAGTTACAAAACAATATTTCAATATTGCTTTTATTTGTTAGATGCTGGACTGACTAGGTGCTGGATATTTTTCTATGGAAATTGTATATTACCTATGCATAGGAGCATCAATTTTTATTTATTTGTTTGTTTATTTATTTATTTATTTATTTATTTATTTATTTATTTATTATTGCTTATGCTGTTACAGTTGTCCCACTTTTTCCCCCTTCGCCCCCCTCCACCCAGCCTGTCCCTCACTTCTGTTATTTATTTCTTCTGTGTACTTCCTCTTCTCTCTGCTGAAGTTATCATGTTCCTTTTGCCTGGCAGTCTTTCCCTTCTCTTCTTAATACCTGTCCTGTTCAGTTCAAATGCCATGTCCTTTCTTATCTTCTCATGTGCAATTCTCCCTCCTGTGAATGTGATTTCTCCTCTGTCTGCATGAGTTCTCTACCTGGAGATAAATCATGAAAGACATGAAGACAGAATTTGCACCTTACTCATCTATTATCTTCTAAAAACAAAGGACAGTTTCCTGCACTGAGTAGGCACTAAGTAACTGTTTGTTGAATGAATAAATCACTGTTTTGTGAGAGGGGAATATGATTGTCTTTCATACAATAATTGTACAGTAGAAAGAAATTGCTTTCACTTCAAATTTATTATAAATTATCACCAAAGAATTAACTAAATTATACCCTTCCTAAGTTTCTATTTCTTTGAACGTATGATTTCTTGGAGTATTATATCTCATACACGGATGAGTTGCTAGGTGACATTTTGCTTCCATTTTTTGTCTGAAAATGAGCTGCTTTCTGTTAAGAGACTCTAAGGTGGTCTCACCTTTGGTTTCCATTCTGCTCACTGAGCTTCTGAGTCTTCCTTTGGTCTGTCTCCTCTGAGTCCCTAATGATATGCAAGTCCTGGTCTCCAAAGAATTCAAGTCTGCTTTTAAAATATTTTTATTTATTGATTTTTGGAGAGAGAGAGAGAGAGAGAGAGAAGGAAACATCAATTTGTTGTTCCACTTATTTATGCATTCATTAGTTCATTAGTATGTGCCCTGACCAAGGATAGAACCCACAACCTTGGCATATTGGTTCAATGCTCCGACTGAGCTACTTGGCCAAGGGCCCCAAGTCTGCTTTTCATGAGCCTTCCCTCACTCTCTTTTTCCAGCCTTCTATGCTCCGGCCTTCTGTTCTATATTTGGGTCCTTTGTTTCACATATAGACATGTATTTGCTCTTTCTGTCCCATTGTAATCACTTATTATTGTCCTAATCATTTGCTGTCTGTTGCCTTAACCCATAGATATTACATAATGCTGCACTTACTGGAATAAGCTTACCTTTATAATCTAAACCTTGGGTTTACCTTTTAGTACCTGCCCTACTTCAGTTGGCAGCACTATTTTTAGGTCCCAGCTTCTCCCAGTTTGTCCTTTCTCCCTGTAAAGAAGAACTGTATCTGAAAGACATTTGATCCTGGAGGTGATTAAAGTTGGGGGTGGGAAACAGCACCAAGGACTTTGCTTGATATAACTCATTGTCAGTGTGTGCTTTGTAATGATTTCAGGATTAGTGTTTTCTTTTCTGCTACATTCACAAATTCCAAGATAGAAGATAAGCTTTTAATTTTTTTTTGTCATTTCATATAATGTACTAGGAATATATTTATTAGGCAGTCTAATGAGGGAATTGGATGTGCTCAGGTGTTTGGCAAATAACTAATAAAACTATTGAAAATTTCTTCTAAAGAGAACTTTTGATTTCCGGGCTGGGCACAGGATGTGAATACAGAGCCATTGTGATTTGTTGGGGCCAGGCCAGACAAAAGCAAGCATCAAGGACTGCCCAGGTCATATTAGAACAAAAAGAACTGGCCTTTGAGCAGCATTTTTTAGTGTTACTTGGACAACTATTTTTATGGGATGCAAATTAACATTACAGGAACACAGAGTTTCTATAATAAAACATATTTGAGAAATGCTAGGTTAAATAAGAGTAAACATACTCCTTTATTGAAGGATGTCTCAGGGACTTTAATATATGAAAGTGCAGTACAAATCTCTGAAAAGGAATCTTTCAAAGCCTTTTTCAAATGTTTTTGATCACTGACCCAATTTTTATTCAATGAGCATCATAAAGAATGAGTGTTTGATACTAGCCCAATTTGGGACACAGATTTAAGGGACCCATTTTATACAGTGTTCAGAGGCAAAGTAATCTCTTGCAAACATAGTTATTAACTAAAACAAATAACATGTCAACAAGCTGAATGAATGGCCCAATAGGCATGCAAATGTTTTCTTGAGCTCTTAAGTTCATAATCTCTAAATATAGTGTTTTTACTGAAGTAATTATAGTTTGCGTAATTAAAATCCCAAGTTTTATATCTGGCTATAACTTTTGTGCTACATATTTAATATTATGGTACAATCTTCCAGTACCAGAAGGAAGAATAATCTATTTGCTCTTTTTTACGTTAACTGTGTGTTGTAGGGATTCATGTCCTTGCTAGCTTCTGGTAATTGAGTTCTTCTTCTGGCTTATGACACAATAAAGTTAAAGGTATCCTGAAAATTTAAAAAGTTCTCTTTAAGCATATAATGAAGGGGGAAAAGACAAGGAGGGCAGAACAGAATTGAAGTTTTCAGTTTTCCCCAAACCAGTTCTATGCTCAAGGAAGTTTGTCAGATTGCTTGTGATGTGGCACATTCTGAGTTACCACATCACCACCTTACTGTAGGTATGGTAATTCCCCAAACAGAGTCTGGTCTATATGAAACTTTTGTTTCAGAGTGTCTGACTACTGATAGTAAGTTACCAAAAATCCAGTATTCTTCTTGTCTCTAGTATATACATTCAGTTGTGTTTTCTAACTCTTCTCTGTGATAAAAAGGACTTTCTCTGACTATTCAACAACAGAGGAGAATTTGAAGATCTAAGGTTTCAACAAAAGCAATATATTTTTAGGATAAGATGCATTAATAGAGACTGGAGGAACTAAAGAAAAGAAGTTTAGGAAAATGTGGCGCTTTTAAAATAATAGCTAAGAGTTATTGAGTACTGTGTCAGGTACTACTACTAATCTTTCATGTGTATTAGCTCATTTAATCTTCACAACAATGCTATAAAGTGTTGCTCTTGTTCCTGTCTTCTGAGGGAGGAAACTGAGGTGATAAATGGTGAAATAAGCTGCCTAAGGCCACACAGCTAGCAGTGAGGGTGCTGAAAGTTGAATGTAAGCAGTCTTAATCCAGAACCTACAGGTCTAGCCTGCAAATAACAGTACCTCTCCCCAGCTCAAGTAAAATATTATTTATTAAAACACATTGCAATTGGACATGAGGAAAGATAAGATGTTATGATGACAGTTTCCATTTTTTAATGTTTAAGTTTTAGGAAGATGTTTTGTGGCTTTGTTCACACTGTACATCTGCTTACAAATTTTCAATGACTTTACATCATGCTGCGATGTATAGCATTTCAAATCAATCAGCCTAGTCTACACTTATCAGTCTGACTGTCATGCTCTCCATACTCTAATATTTTTATTTGGGACACCCTAATGCCTTACTTAACATTATTCTTCATGATCACACCACTAAAATCATTCAGATTTATTCAATGAATCCTGCCTCTATGACTTTGTTCATATCCCCATTGGAAGATCTATTCACACATCCTCTCATCTTGTTTAATTGAATTCTTCCTTCAGGGACAATTTCAGAACTCACTTCTTCCGTGAAAATACTGATTACTTTACCCTCTGAAATATATCTTACATATAGAATATATTTTGTATCATAGTGGATGTGACTCTTATGCATAATCTTAAAAGTGTTGAAAGTTTACTAGGAAAAGGAACTTTCTGGGTACTGGATGGGTGTAGAAGCTATCACAGAAGAGCAAATGTGACATAGCATTAGAAGGGAGGAGCAAACAAGAGCTTAGAAATATTGGTGGAAACCAAATGTAAATAAATATATATGACTTGATACCAATTGAGTAAATAATCTTTAAAAAACCATTGCTTTAGTCCAGGTAAAAAAATGTTGGTGGCACCATTGACTAAATGCAGCAATGACAGTAGACTGGAAGAAACGGGGACATATTCAAGAGACATTTCATTGTCAAGAGGATGTGCAGAGAAGGAAGAGAAAAAATCAAGAATGATTTCTAAGCTTTTAGGCAACATAATTTGTAACAGTGCCATTAAGCGAATAAAAAAACTAGAGGAGAATTAGGTGTTGAAATTCCCTCGCAGTGAGCTATCCAAGGCAAGCAGTCTATAGGGTGTTAGATGACAGTAGGAAGTTGGAAATTTGAGGCTTATGGATGAAGACAGATGGCCATAATAGATATATACACTTGGAGTCTTAGCCTACAGGTAATTGTTGAGCCTATATCCCTGAATAAAAACAATGGAGAGTCTGTGGTGTAGTATAAACCGAGGATGCATGATGAGGCATCTTCCAAGCTGGGATAAAGGCTGAATGAAGACAGTTGGATATATTCTCCTATCCACCCCACCACACACAAATTGAAATCATTAATAGATCCAAGCATCCCCAAGCTCATTACAATAATGCAAGATTAAGGAAGCAAACGAGTGTAGAACAGTTTACATATGTACACTGTCATTTTTTATTTGCTATGTGTACTAAATGCATAATCTGTAAAATATATGTATTTGGTTTTTACATATTAATTTATTATATATAGGGAATCTAGATTTGCATATAACTGAAAATGAATCTTACCGAGTGAATGATTTTGAATGTAAGCATTATAAATAACCAACACTACTTTGCACATTGAAATTGAATTCTTTTATTTTAAATATTCACAGTACAGGAATTCGTTAGACCTGAATAGGACATCATTATTTACACATCCAAGGAATAACTTTAGTGGTAAATCAGTGAAGTACTTACACTAAATATAGGAATATGATTGAAGAGATTTCTTCTTACACATATAGACTCAAGTCATTTACACATTTACTTCTGCCTTGGGATCTTAGCACAGATTGCTGAAGTGCTATTAATTGTTGAACAAAATCTCACAAAATTATAACTATAACAATTATACCATAGGTTTATAAGCCCAGAAAGACATCAATAGACAGGAATCTACATTGTGATGGTATTTTTAAAGAAAGGAAATTTCAAATAACATTAAAATATAATTTGTGGAATGCACAAGTTTTCCAAATAGCTGAATTTACAGATTCCCTATGGCATTTTGTCTTTTGTGGATTAGTAAAATATTTTCTTAGCTGACATAATGTTTTATGTTATTTACAGGTTGAATCTATGGAAGGACAACAATACCATAGTAAATAAGGAGCCCAGATCAGTTTTGTTGAATGTCATACATTAACATCCTGGTTGCTAAAGTTGAACTGTCTATTCATCATTTGGATTAATGTTTTAATCCAGGGTGTAGTGACAGTGTTTCATGATTTTTTACTTGGGGTAATAGCTAAAGCCAACTTTTCATACCATTATATTAACTTCACTGAAGCTGTTAAAGTTGAACTTGAATGAAGCAAACTTCTGTAAATAAACACACATATAAATAGGATCCCCACTGTTTTAATAACATAGCAATAAAATTACCTTCCAAAAGTGTAAATGCTTATAGTGATGTTTTAAATCACTAAGTTTTATATCCTAGCCTTACCATAATATGATGAATGACTTATTTCATTGGGGTGGTGGTCATTGGTCCACAATATTATCTGTTTGGAATTAAGCCCTTTCAAAAGCAGAAGTATATTTTCTGAAAAAGAACACAGTACAAACACAGGAACAAAACTTCACTGAATAATTTCTCTTCCTAAAGACTACTGTAAATTATCAGCATGTAGAGGCTTGGTCTCTGCAGCCAAAATTCATATTTCCTATGCAGACTTTTTTTTTTTCTTAATTACCCAAGTTACTGAGAAAAAAGATTGTGTTTACCTTTCCTTTTCCCCTACGTTGATTGGCTGTCCACACTGCCTGGATGCTCTACGTTATTACCCAATTTAGTGTCGTGCAGACCTGGCCTCAAATTACTCCCTCCCTGGCAGTAATATTGATTTTGGCAGTGTTAAAAAAAAAGACATACCATTTTTGACTGTAGAAAAAGCTGCCAGAATATTGTGTTATAGTATGTAACTATTAAGATGATTTCCCCCCACATCTTCATGCTTCATAATAGTAAGTTGCTATACAGTAAATTGTATCATTTGCCAACAAATGATTTTATTTATTGTATTTTACTGCCAACAAGAAACTCCAAGAAGAAAATTGGGGTGGGGGAGGGGCAAATTTACCCCAATATGCTGCAATATTAGGAAAAACACAAAGCAGCTTTGTCTATTGACTCATTAGCACTAATAATAACATTTTCACTTTAACAAAGTTTAAAAAGAACTTTTGAAAGGACGTGAATCATGCATGTGGATTGAGACATGCCTGTGCATGAATTGGCAGTGTAAATTCTCCCAAAGTTTCATGATTCACCAACAGCATGCATTTTTGCCCTAATATAACACAACCTTAATATCATTTAATTTCTGACACATTTTATTTCAAACATGCATTGGCTACTAAAATAAAATTTTAAAGAAAAGCTGATGTTTGATATAAAATAATCATGTTTTTTCAAGTGTGAAAAAATACTCTACAGAAAAATAAGTAGAAAAGTGATTTCTGATCAATGTGTGATTTTATCTATAAAAATTCAGATGATCAGTGTGCTTACAACAACCTTATGGGTCTGCTTCACAATAATAACACATACAGAAAGTTAATAGCACTAAACAACTATTAGCACAATGCAATTAAATCCTTATCAGAAATAACATGAACCTATAAACTGTATATTTGGCATTTAGATTTTAGGGTCTGCTTAAATATGACAATACAATAGTGCAAAATCATATCACATTAGTAAAACATACAATTACCATCCAAATAATTTATGAATTACTGACCCTTACAGTTCACATATTGGCTAGAACTGGCACATTTTGTTCATTTTGTTTCATCACAATAGTTTTGACCTTCCTTAACTGAGTATATCGTTTTACTCAAAGTTAAGCTACATAAAAAAGGTAAAGGCATATACCTTGTATTCTTGAAGAAATGAGATAAGAGGAAGCATGTAAAGTCCCCACTATCCATTTGCAAAACTCCATTGCAGCTTTCTTCTTTAGCAACCCTTTAATTAGAGCTTCTAAATAAAGTGAGTGGTAACTTCTTTCCTTCCTTTCTTAAGGCTCACAGAACAGTGGCATAGCCACATGTTAGAGAGAAGGAAGAAAAGAAAAAAATCTAAAAGAATATATGGCTGGCATGCCCTGTGCCTGGCAATTAAATCAGAATGTCTAACCAACCAATACAAATGTATTAAAAGTTTCCCAGGTGATTCTTGATGTGAAGTCCACTGCATTCCATTGTTAGAACTCTGCGGATCAGAAAAGCTAGCAAATTATACAAGAGATTGTATAAACTGGAATTTGGGTTCTGATCCTTAGTTTACTGTTCCCTTTCTTGTCACTTTTCCCTTCTCTGCAGCTTTTTGTATTTGAATTTACCTTTAGACTTGTTAGCTCTTTACTTTTGTCCTTTAAAACGTCTATGATATGTATGTGTTGTGTAGTTTTGGAACAAATCATATTATTCCAGTGAGGCTGCTTAAGCGCAGTTATTTATTCAAAATAATTCTGACCAGTTGCACTGCCTCCAGCAAACATTCCTTCTTTCATTGTCTTATATATGACTTACGAAAATGTTATTTTTATATTGTCACAATTACTTCTCTAACTCCAACTGCTACCAACCAAAGATTAAAAAAAGAAAAAAAATTGGAAAGAAAAAACCCCACGTGAATAAAAATATTGTTTTTGAAGGTTACCATCATGTTGATAGCTCTAGAGATTTAAAATTCTAATTAAGAGTAAAAAAGGTATCATTCTTTTCACTACTTTTTTTTCTATCTCCGTTTTCAAAGCCACAGAGCCTGTCAATCTTTAGGGCAAGTGCTCTCACTGATTTGAATGGAAAACATCTATGAGTTGAGAGTTTCTCTTTGTAAATAAACTTCTGGTTTCAAGTATGATAGTCTTTGTCCTTTGATTTATTATTATTGTAAAGTAATATATAAAAGATTTGAGATAAATCATCTGTGTTCTAAAAATGTGAACTGCTCCGAGTTGTACATAGACAAGCAGGTATGCCCAGTTTGTTCAAGGGCTCTTAAAGAAGAAAATCAGTATGTGAAAGGCCTGATCTGTTTACAGTCTCTGAAGACACATATTCTGTGATGACAGTGAGCTCTCTTTTGACTATCTCACCTTAGATGAGAATGACCTCCTCATGATTGTCTCATCTAAGGGGCTGAAGGTGGCTAATGAGGCCAGTCTGAGATCTGGCTATGTACTTTGATTGCTGGCATATATTTCTTGCATAATGAGTAGTACTGAGTTGCTAATTTAGTCTGAGTACCATTTCTGCCAAGCCTGCCTTTCTATCGTCTACAGACTTATAAATCAAAATGGAATGCAGCCATGTGTACAAAGAGTCACCATAGTTAACATACTTGTGTGCAAAAGCCACTCTTAAAATTTTTCAGATAAATCTTATATTTGCTTTTCAGGAAGTTCTAGTTTAACATACTTCACATATATCCAACTAATTTAATAATTTGCTTGCCAGAGAACTAAAAAATTCAATTTTTTGAGCTTTTCTAATGTATCTGAAATAAACATTCCTAATATTCTTTAAAGCAAGGCAAGTAGGAACTAATAAAAAATGCTATTTTGAATATCACTGATTTTTTTCACATATAAATATACATTTTAAATTTGCTTTTTATGTTTTATTACAGCATACTTTAGACTTTGTACACATGAATAGTTGAGATTATTTCAAAATTCTGTTTATTATGCAATTAACAACTGAAGTAGACAATCACAGTCTGGCTAAGACTTATTTTTATGCTGCACCACTAAACAAATACATTCCTGTTTATTGAATTTATACACTATCATTTAAAAAGCAACTTCTAGCATTTTTTTTTTTAATTTAGAAAAGGTATTAATAGATGGAGACTTGATTCTGTTTTTTAGCTTATATTGTTAATTAGCTTTGGGGCTAAGCTAGTGGACTAGTTGAAGTGATGGATTAAGTCAAGTTGTTGAATATTTCTAGACCAGTTTCCTTACCAGAAAATTATCTCTGAGAATCTTCCTGCTATTGTATTCTGTGACTTGAGCTATAAAACTGACAGTACACTAAACTGACTGTTAATTTACTGATTATTCACAACAGTGAGGGAAAAAATAGGCTTGCTTGGGTTCTGATTACTTTAAGAAATGGTGTATATGTTTAGTAATGCTTATGCACCACCACTCACTGCCAGCTCTCACACTCCTTCCATTGCTTAGTGATTTAAAAAAGACATAAATGCATGCTTCCATACTATGTTTATTTGCTTCTCTTCTCCTGAATATGATTCCCTTGGCTTATTTAAATTTGCAATGATTCTTATAAACTGTCTACTTAACATTTTCAGGGTTTTGGAACTGAAATTGTGGAAATAGATTTAAACTCCTTACAATTATTTTTATTATAATAGATGGTACTAATTGAACACATTATCTAGTCTCTTAAGTGTCATTTCATTTTTCCTCACACACACACACACACACAAAATCAGGAAGATGCTACCTCCACTTTAGAGAGTAAAAAATGAGGCTAAGAGAAGTCAAATAACTGAGATGAAGAGAAGTCAAGTAGCCTACACAGTTAGTGAGTGGTGGAGCTAAGATTTTTTTTTTTTTTTTTTTTTTTGAGCAGTGAAGTGAGGCGTTTATTCACAAGTCTCAAAGATTTAATTCTAAGTCTGCGGTCATCAGACCCAAGTGCTATATCTTGTTCTATCCCAAATGCAAATTACTTTTCAGCCCATCAAACAAGGAGTTTGGGATATGGGAAAGAGGTCTTTTAACACACAGAGGATAAGCAGATCACAGAAGTGTAAACATTTATGGCTGTAAAGGATTCTAGTAATTGAATAGTCCAGTCTTTCAGGTTATAAAATAGAAACATGAAGTTAAAACCTAAAAAGACAATGAGAGATATTCTTTCAGGGTACATAACCATTTCTATTTCAAATAATTCCTCCAGGCCAATAATTGCTCAAGTCTTTTATGCAGACTGGTGATTCCTAGAGGTGGCCTCACATCAGTATTATCTGTGGAGCCTTTACAGCTGTTTACCTCTGCATCCCATCTCAAACCAGTTGGATGAGATCTCTGGAGGTGGGAGTATGGACATCAACAATTTTAAATCATCTCCAGATGATATCAGATGTGCATCCAAGCTTGAGATATACTGCTCTATATACACCATTTGAATTTAAAAGAAGATCTACAGACTATAAATAACCTGAGCCACATCAAGAGATTAGTCAGTACCATGCTTGTGCACAAAATTATTAGGTGTAGAGAATATCTAGGCTCTTGAAGTAGAGAAATGCTTTAGTGACATATTCAGAAAGATTCTACATAAACTAATGAAAGGGCATAGCTCATATCAGTTGAGCAATAGAATACTTTCTATTTAACTGGTGACTAAGACGCAGATCTCAACCCTGACAGCACATTAGAACTACCTGGAGAGATTTTTAAAATACAGAGTCTGGGTCTGAGATCAGACCCAGAGAATTAGAAGCTGTATATTATTAACATTCATTCAAGTGATTCTTGTGCAGCTGATATAGGAAATCCTAAAGACATGTGTGTTTGAGAACTGCTGGCTGACATTGTTTCATAAACTATAGTATGGAATAGAAAAACTTAGGAAATGCATTAAAAACATGCTTTTGGACTTATTTGAAGAGATTTCAATTGCATGAATGGGGCCCAGAAATCAGTATTGTTTATAAATACCTCTGGTGATTCTCAGGCAGGTGACCTAGGAACCAGGTTTTATGTAACATTGACAAAAGGCAACTGATGCTGGAGACTTTCTTTAAAAAAATATGTATTAACCAGAAGTAATTAAAATAAGTTTAGAAGCTACATTTGTTCATTTAGAAAAAATTTTAAATATAATTTGTTTTACTTTTGAAATAGTGCCATGAAGTCTCTTAAAATAAAAATTTTTTTTTCAAACTAAGTCAAATGAGTAAATATGCATTAACCATAACTTTAAAAATAACTAAGTTGTTTAGATGCATTCAATTTGGTTTACTTAAGTTATGTTCCCTATTTTACTAGCATGTAGAGTTTGAATGTATGCCTTTACTGGCTCCCTGACATTTTTGCATTGATTAAAAAATTTTAGATTATTGTAATAAAAATATGGATGGTATAAAAAATCTAAAATATTTTAAAATAATGCTCAATAAATGGCTGGTTTTCTGCAGACAGTTTAGGTCTCCATCAGTAGAGAGTACATGAACTGCAATGGGCTTAGAGATCTAAGAGGAGAAAGGAGTTAAAAAGGAAGGTTAGTTAATTGATCACTTGTTATATTCCAAGCACTAGACTAGGTTCTTTCCAAATATTAATTTATATAATCAATATTATACTTTAAATCTCTATTCAGAGAAATAATAGGAAAATCTGCTTGGAGTATTTACATCTAAAAATTATTTTGAGATGGTCATTAGAATTTCACTTGTAAATGCATGCATATATTAGTTTAGATTTTAGATAACAGAGGTAGTGCTAGAAGGAACCTTAAAAACAATGAAGTCTGGAGAGGTTCAGTGGCTTTCTCAAAATTACATTTGTTGAACCAATAACCAGCCTATTATTATTCATATATCTGGATATCAGGCTATCCTTTATGTTCTGTTAACTGTTCTACATAATGCTTATGAATATGGATACATTCAATATGAATTACTAAGAGGGAGAGCACTTTGGATAGTAGTAGAGCTTACCTATTCGCAAAATGTTACAAAATCTCTAGATAAGAGATATCCAGGAAAAAAAATCAGCTTAATTGACAAATGTTTGCAGTACAAAAGAGTGCATTTAGGGAGAAAAGAAACTATGCTCTCTTGGGGTGCATAACTGGGTAATAAATAGGTGTCCTTCACAGTGTTTGCACCTTCTGTTCACCTTAAATACAAATTGTCTTTCCTGTTAGAAACAGTTGGTACATCAACATTTGAATAAAGTGTTTTCATGTACCAAGTCCTTTCTAATCTTTCTTGAAACATTACTTCTTTTGTGGATTTAGGATGAAGTAAGACTGGGAGGGCATAAAACGCCTTCCTTAGCATACAGGCAGCAAACTAACCAATGAAAAAAATGTAAAATAGCATCCCTAACTGGTACCAATACATTGGAACTGTTATCACATTTTTAAAAATATTGTGCATAAATGCAATTTTTTAAAATTCATTCAAAAATATTTGTAGAGCTCTTCCTCTGAGTTAAGCACTGTGCTTATTTGTCAGTTCCTGAAGTTCATTATATTTAGCAGTTTGATTATAATTAATTTGTTAAGAAGTTCCCCTAAATGAGATCAGTGTTCAAGGGAATTCAACGATATATTTAAGCACAAACTCATAATGTAAGGATCTAAACCTTGTTTTGATAATATTGATTCAGACAAAGACATTTTCTAGGTGATTCCCTTAAGACTTATGGACTCTAGTTTGAAAACAAGCAAGCAAAAAGATTTCAATAGTATTGCTTCTTTTTTTTTCACATTTAACCTCCAAGTGGAGGCAAGACTGTAAAGGCTCAGCAAATGATTCCTAAATATTTTGTCACTTTAAACTTCAGTGCTCTCAGCTTTCTAAGCCTACACAACAAAAAACATTCCTGGACATTCTAGGATTATCAGGATTTATGCAGTAAATACAAAAATTTTAAGTTGATATTGGTTTTTATCAGTTTCTACTTTATATTGTCAAAATTATGGCTGTATAAAATGTGATTGTCATGTCTTTTAAGAGTGTAATACTGCTAGATGTAGAGAATTCAGTATATATTCTTACTAATAAAGCCTGTAATAATTAACATTTGTGTGTTCTTACTAGTAAAGCCTACAATAATTAATATTGATATAATCAGAACATTGAAGGTAATAGCTTTCTAATATCTTGAAATAAAACTTTCTAAATGGTCCATTCTCTTTTTATATTCATAATTTATCCCCTGGCATAATTGTTTTTAATCACCATCAGCAGCAAGCCAGTTTTGTCAAATCAATATCATTCCCAGTGAGATATCATTAAAAAGAATTTGCAGTCCACAGGATTTATTAAAAGAGTGGTTGAAAAAAAAAAAAAAAAAAAAAAAAGAGTGGTTGAAAACCACACACCATCTTGAGGGTTTCATTTTACTTAAAATGTAGTGAAAGCCCATTTCCTTCTGTGAAAGCTCAACTCCTAAAACACTTAAATCAGAAAGAATGCTAACAAGCTCAGTCTTTTATTTGGTGTATACATTTTCAAAAATCAAAATGCTTCCATGTAGCGTGTATCATTCTAAATGCCCTAATAATAAGAACTAGGCATTAGCATTTTTAGGAATTGAGACATACTTCAATGATAAAGTGAAATATTATGAAAAAAAAAAGATTAAGAAATATAGGCCCTTAAATTCTAATCTTGGCTATGTCACTAGCCGTGGGGAGTGTGTGTGTTTTTGTGTGTGTGTGTACACAAATGTCTTGAGTAAATATTATCTCTGGATCTAGTTAACTCATAAGTAGAATAAAGAGACTGGTTTGTAAACATTGTTATAATCCCTTCCAGCCCTGAAACTCACAGATTAGTGGATCCAGAAAGGAAGGGTCCAGGCGACTCCTTTATTTTGGCACTTAAAATTCAGAAAACTTATCTGGGACTTGGTAAAGTGTTTTCAGTTTACAGATGTGCCATTTAATCACCTAGTATTATTGCCATGCCTTTGGTCATGTTACCAGCATGTGATTATAATCAGAATCTAAGAATGAGTTCAAATTTGTAGTTAACAATAGAGGAAATACACTCAAGCTTCTCAGTTTATTGAACTCATGAGCGTCCACCACAGCAAAGGTGGGTTTTTGTGGCTTTTCTGCTTTTGAAGAGAGCAAATACTTTCTAAACTTGTTTGTAATAAGTTCTCTTTCCATTTCTATGTTTTTATAGGTCAAAAAGATAAAGTAAATGTAAATGAATGAATGTGACTGTTTTAACATGACAAAATAAACGTGGAAGATCTTTCTTTATTAGGTGGGCATCCACACAGAAATACTATTTCTTGAGTCAGTGTGGTTAGAAAAGGTACTATGGAGGAAACCTACATTGGGTTAAATGAGTAAACAAGGTTTGCAGCTCAGAAACAGTTGGGGAAATTTGCTTTCTTATTTTCATTAAATCAGCAGTGATTCACATAAACTCCACGGAGAATATGATATGCATAAACATAGACTCAAAGGAAGCTTGTCTGTATCTCTCTACTTAATTGTAAGTTACTTCAGGCCAGTGATATTTCCTTGTTCATCATTATCTTCACTTAAGGCATTGCCTGACACAGCATGTCTATTCAGTCATGGGTAAAGAAATGATTCTGAATATCAGACAATCTTCCATCCAACACAGGAATCTGCCACTGCTCAAAATCTAGTGCTCTAGAGAGTTCATTCCCTCACATGGCAGTCCTATTACAAACAGCTGGTACTTTTTTCTTACTGATTTGAAATTTGCCTCTCTTTTATTTGATGTAGAAGATTGTGAATTTGAGTTCTACTGATGTTGACATGTACTAGGACTATGAGACTAAGTCACAAATAGACCCAAATAGATCTCATCAGAACATTCTAATTATTTTGAGAGTTTTTGCCCTGAATGGAATAAAGTCATTACAGGCTCTTTTGGGAAATTATTTTCTTGAAGAATCCTTAGCATTCCATTGTTTCTCACCTGCTTTTCTTTGCTTATATCCAGCCTTTAAGCTTAGGGAGGAGAAATGCTGTTCAGCAACTAAGTTCACTGGTTAATTCACCCCCCCCCAAAAAAAACCAAACCTTAGTATAATGACAAAGTTATTTTGGATCTGTAAAGCCCTGAGGGTAATGGTCAAATGTATTACAGTATCAAAAATTACTGAAGTGGAATATAAAGCATCATCTACAGTGAGTACCTATAGACTAGAACTGTCACTTCATTGAAATAAAAGAAATTTTTCCCATGATGTTTGCCATTCACTTATTCATTCAACAAATATGCATTGAGAGCTATAAATCCTTGTTTATTATGCTTCACATCTTATTTTAACTCTTTGATGATAATTTTATTAATTTTTTTTTAAATGAAAGGACAAAGTTTTTCAAATGTTTTGTCTATTTGTCTATATGGTAAAATAAAACTTTTAACTATTGAGGCGACAGAAGAAAATATTTTAAATTGATATGTGATTAAAAATTGTACATCTATGTTCCATTTATAAATGTGATTTAATCTATACATAGCATTTTGCTATATGAGGAAATTATTTTTATTATAATAATAAGTGTTACCAGGATCAAAAAGAGAACTGTTTTTGATTTTCTTAAGTGTTGTTAGGATTATATCCTAGGTACTAAAATTTCAACAAATTTGATATTTAAAAATACTTTGATAATTTAACTTAAGATCATGAGAACAAATGGTTGCATTTGCAAATCAGCTTGATGAAAATAAATGAGAAGTCTAATAGCTTCCTGAATAGAACAGTTCTGCTTCACTATCTTATTAACTACATGACTATTTCTGCCTTCACAAACATGGTAAACAGGTAAAAAAAATAGGTCAAATAGAGATAGTTACACACTTCGTTCAACTTCAAAATCAAAGAGGTTAGAATTCAATTACAAATACTTTCCATTTGTTACATTATGCAAACTTGGAACTAGAGATTGTAATATTTAGTGAAAATGTTTCATATTTTAAGATGTACATCTTCATTTCCCAAATAGGTTAAACAGATGATCAATATACGAATAGTAATTGTATCACAAACTTACATTAAGGACAACTACAAAACTGTGTACAATGTTTAAAAATGATAATGAAAAATAAATTATTTTTCAGTGCAAATAATTAGGTATGTACAGGATAATTTAAAACCAAATGGAGTGATTGCTAATGCTGAGCTTTTAAAAATCTTCATCAAGATATATGTTACTCAAGAGAATGATCAAAATGAATTGTGACAGAAAAGCAGAATGTTTTCTCTCTTTTCATTCTCAGAACTTGAATGATATTTCATCAAAATAATTTGCCAGGTATGCAAATGTTGAAAAACTCTAATTCCAAAACCATTTTTCTAAATTACCAACAGACTTATATTCTTGGTGCCTTTTCACATGATCACAAGCCAAGCATGCATGTGATTCCCAAAATCGTGGAAGATTTACTGTGAAATCTTTCCTCCAGTTAAAGTAACTAAGATATAACTTATTGTTTTTGTCAACTTCCTTCAGATACTTTGCTAGCTCACTGGGAGAGTTAAAATCTTCCACGTGAATGAATGAATCTGCTGGAATATAATTTTCATAGTTTTCCCTAGGTGGCCCCAGAACAACAGGTACAGAGCCAGCCAGAAGAGCATTGTAGAGCTTTTCTGTTATATAATCTTTGTGGATTGAGTTTTCAAAGGAAAGATAAAATTTACAGGTGGCTATGGTAGGAATCAAATTTTTATCATTCACATACTCTCCAAATGCTTGCCCATAGGTATGAATTTCAATGCTCTTGCTTAGCTCATTGTAATACTTGACCCTGGCGTGCTCAGGGTTCCAGTTACTTACAACCCAGCACACCAACTTCTCTTTGCTTGGCACTTCAAAAACAAAGGGGTTTGTGCTCACCGTCAAGAAGCCATAAGGCACTTGGATATCTGAGTCACGGCGATAAGTCAGAGTGAGATTGAATAAGTGCTCAATGCCACTCTTTTGGGGTGTATGAGTTGGTGATTCCAAATTCATCCAAATCCACTTCTGGAAGGGTGGCCTTGCCTGCTGAGGTAAATTAGTCAGATCCCAACTGATGTCTCGGTGATGGATCAGAACCGCGTGAGATTTGTTGTACAGGGAGCGGTCTGTTGTGAGATGGCATCCTTGGATGTTGAACATTGCTTGGCAGGAGGTAAGGTCAAAAGTCTGCCCAAATGGCCACACCCAAATCAGAATAGTCGTTTCATTAAAATAATCAGTTTTGGTGGTGAAGAAATTTTTCATTTTCAGCACTGAGCTGGTTGAATCCATTGGGTTGATGATCCAGTTGTTGCTGGGCTTGATGTAAATGAGAAGACATGCCATAAAGCAGCCCAGGATCATGCAGACAATTAAAAATGGGCGGAGAATTCCTTTGGATGCTGATGTCATAATTTTTCCTATGAAACAGAAAAAGAAAAATAGAAGGGTAGGTAGGAGTAGGGATGAAGAATTAGTCATAAATATAATGTGAGATAAACAGGTCATAAATCCTAAAATACACTTATTCACAAAACCAACTGAATTTTCCTTTTTAGTGTTATCAAACTGTTACAGAAGGGGGGTGTCCAAAAACCCCAAGAGCTTGTGGCTGGGGGATGGGAAAAAGGAAGCAGCTTTCAGGATGCCTTCACATGCCTGTGGCTGGTGGCTGGTGTCTTTGTTACACAAATGGCTTGAATGCTTCCAAGGCCTCAAGGAGATGGGAGGGGTCTTGGACCAGGGAATGGTATGGAAAAAGCACACAGAGCCTGCGTGAGGATTGGTGAATGGTCAGAACTGAGGACCATGCTCTCTATGTCAGAGGACGCAGTGAAGGGTTTAAAAATGGGCGGCAGATATTTTTAATGGAGTTCTCTCTATGGGGATTACAAGGGACTGACCATGTGGTTTTAACTGGGGACACACACCATGTGGTTTGGAGAAGGGGTGCTCTCCATGTGGATTAGAAACAGGGAACACCATGCAGTTTTAAGAACAACTTGCAGCTTGGAGAAGGGGGAATATCTTTGTGGTTTTGGAGAAGAAAGGCTGGAAATTCACGCAGTTCTGGATTAAAAGCTGGTGGACACCACAACACAGAAAGACCTCCCCAATCAGAATTGAATGATTGGCAGCTACCGGTAAAGCTGAACTGTGTCTAGGAAGTAGGGAAACGGTATCTCTAACTTTTCTAAAACTATCCTGGTTTGGTAGGGGGAGGCAGAAATATGTGTTTGCGGGTGTTTTAAGGAACATAAGACTTAATGGCAGAAATCTGCAAATAATCTAAATCTATATAACTGTTAAATAAACAATTCTTTTTCTTTTCACTAAACTCTGGTATTGAGAGTTATAATTCTGGCGGCGGGCAATTGGGCTCCTAACTAAACAGCCCATGGGTTCTGTTTCAATTGGAGCAGCCCAGAGGTTCTGTAACAAAACCACTGAGAGAAATGCAGCTTCCATTTTAGCAGAGAAAACTGCCTTTAAAAGGAATTTTCCCCTAAGTGCTACAAATGAGGCACAATTTGTTATATATGTACCATAGATTTTCAAGTCATTAGTTTTTTTTCCAATGCCATCCTTACCTTTTCTATTTTAATTTGTTGTAGAAAACTGCCCAACAAAGACTGCATCACCAAAGCTATGACTAAAATTTTAGTATTTTGAAAATACACCAGACCTGTGAACAATTCCCAGTTGATATAATCACTTATTTGCTAGGGTATTTTTGAGACTGCAGTATAGCTTTGCGGTTCAGTTAAAATTTAATAAAAAAATCAAAATTTTAAAAGGAAAATGCTGTTTTTATTTTTGGTATAAGATTATAGTCACTGTTAAAAATGCATCTGACTAGTCATCCTATAAAAAATAGTAACTCTTGGTTTGATATGTTTTTGTTTGTTTTGACTTTCTTTTTTAGTAAGTGCACTAATGAAAAAATTAATTAAATTAAAATTTCTCATTGTTAAAAATTTTTTTCTTACAATTTTTTTGGTTTATATTTGATAATTTCTACTTGCTATCTACTAGGATGAGATAATCAAATGCCCTATTGACATTAGAACAACAGTCTCACTTAGGTGGTATTGGGGCATTAAAAAGTTTTTCTCAGCATTAAAATAACATTAGTACAAAATAACAGTAAGTGGATTCTCAAAAAATAACTGAATTTTGTGGAGAGCAATATTCATCTTATGAGTTTCAGCAGATTGTAGCTAAAAAGATGAGTCAAGGTTTAAAAATTTTTTTTAATAGAAGTATCATCAAGGCTTTTCCTCTTTGTCATTCATGCCTCCTTATGAATATAAATACAAAGATAAAATATGTTTGAAAAACTGTCTCAATCAACAAAATAATATGGTCTTTCAATGTCAGATTCATTAAAATATTTCAAAATCTTTATCAAACATTACATAAAAATACATTAAAGAAAAAGGGGGAAATTGTTCTTTATTTAAATACCTAACTTTATGTGAACATTTAAAAATCCTATTTTTGTTATGTAGTTTTTCTTAAAACCTATGATATTTTCTATGTAGTAAAGCTTGATTTTGTGAGTCCAAAGATTCTGGACACTTTATCCTGGACAGACTGCTAAAAGAGAATTATTGGAATCACAGACTGAAACTCAGTGTCAGAAATAGCTTCAGACTTGTGAAGTCAATAACAAAAGAAAACAAAATGTATATACTAAATATGTCAGGAAGAATTAACTAACCCCTGAACAACAGAGAAAATCAAAAAGGAATATGAAGGAAATCTCAACTATTTAGAACTAAATAACATTGATGGTACTACTTGTCACATTTTTTAATATGTGATTAAAACAGTGTTTACAAGGAAATTTATGTTTGCAGTTTTCAGAACATTAACAAGTCACTCAACAAGCTGGACAAAGAACAATGGCTCAAATTAATAAGAAATAAAAAACTAATGGATGGACATCATTGAAATAGAGAGCAGAAATTTGAGATAATAAAATTGAGATAATCAATATCACATATAACTGTGTGAGGTGATGGATGTTAACTAAACTCATTGTGGTAATCATTTCACAATATATACATATATCAACTTATTTGTTGTAACTTGTTGTATACCTTAAAAAATACCATGTTCTATGTCAATTATAATTTAATAAAACTGGAAAAAATACTAAGGTAAACATTAGGAAGGATAATCAAGAAAAGAAAAATCAAATATTTAAAAAATAATTTATTGATTTATCATAGAAAAAATTACAAATGACAAGTAATTTTATGGTATTAAATTTGAAAAACTAATGAAATAAATGGTTATATCTCATACAAAGGGAAAACGCCAATTTTAATCAGAAACTATGATTAAACAAATGAAAGTTAAAGAAATAGAATTTATAAGTGATAACTAAAAACAAATTCTAGACTTACATAACTTTGCAGGAGTGATAGCATGAATTCAATTAATAGAGAATACTATTTTTACTTAAAAATTATTCTAGAAAATGGAAAATAAGAAGTTTGATTTATATGAAGCCAATTATCTTGTTATCAAAATAAGATATGAAAAATTAAAAAGTTTTATTTCCTTTATAAACACAGATGCAAAAATATAAAAAATTAGTAATAAAAGGTATTGAAAATATCTAATGATGCAATTCAAGAACAGGTTTATGGAAGTTCAGGTGTATTTGACCTTACTTTGTAAATTTAACTACTCTGAGAATACCTCAGTATTTTTCCAGTATAATATTTTAAAAATATTGCAGTAGTCCCTCTCTATATCGCGGTTCACTTATCACAGCCTCCCTGTATCGCAGGATTTAAAAAATATTATATTTAATTATCACGGATTTTTCGCTATATCATGGGATTTTGTGGTACTGTATACGTATGTTGTTAAAGTTATGTAGGTTTAAGAGTGTAGAATAAATGTAAGGTTCCTACTTCGCAGGGGGGTCTAGAACGTAATATCCGTGATAAGTGAGGGAATACTATAGACATCCCTGTCTTGTTCCCGATCTTAAGGGGAAAAAGTGTAGTTTTCGACCATTGAGTGTGATGCTGGCAGTTTGTCATACATGACTGTTGTTACTTTAAGGTATATTCCCTCTATTCCTAAATTACTGAGAGCTTTTATCATAAAAGGGGGCTGGATTTTATCAAATGCTTTTTCTGCATCTATTATATGATCATGTGATTTTTATCCTTCATTTTGTTTATGTGATGTATTACATTTATTGATTTGCAGATATTGTACCAATGTCATATCCCCAGAATAAAGCCTTCTTGATCATGGTGTATAATCTTTCAAATGTGTTGCTGGATATGGGCTTGCTAATTTTTTTTGAGGATTTTAGCATCTATTTTCATCAAGGATATTGGCCTATAATTGTCTTTTTCTGTAATGTCTTTATCTGGTTTTTGAATTAGGATAGTGCTGGTTTTTTTCTTTTCTGGTAAGCTCTTTATTTCTCCTTCAATATTAAGTAATAGGCTTTCTGGGTAGACTAGCCTTGGTTGTAGGTCCTTGCTTTTCATTACTTCGAATATTCCATGCCAATCCCTCCTGGTTTGAAATGTTTCTGTTAAGAAATCAGCTGACAGTCTTATGGGAGCTCCTTTGTAGGTAACTTGAAGTGTTGGATATTTTTAATCGTGGATGCTGAGATAAATCCAGCAAGCAGGATGAGTGGCCAGCAATGAACGGAGGACTGTGGCTCACTTTTGTTCAAACAACAAAGCGTGCGAAGCCTCACCGTCCTTTTATTAGGATTTCAAAAGTTACTAGAACAGGGGGTGTGACATTCCAGCCAACAATAGAAGAATTTTACAAGTGAAAGAATTCTTACAAAGTATCATTAATATGTAAAATACAGCCAAGGTAACTCCTGGTTTAGCTAGCACCTATCAGGGAAGCAAAGCAGACCCACTAATCCTCAATGCCAGCTCCATTTTAAGACTTAATATTAACAAGGAGGCAGATGGAGTACGCAACAGAACTCGCTGTTCCCAGGATTCCATGACCCAGTGGCCTTAACAGCCTAAAGCCGAAGGCAGAGACAAGATTAGCTCATCATCTCCTGGGTTATGGGACGACACCTGGGTGGAGGAGCATGAGAATGCCCCTACCTAGAGATCTGTGTTCCTGCAACATAACTAACCCCCTTTCTCTTGTGGCTTTTAAGATTTTCTTTGCTTTTAACCTTTCCTGTTTTAATTATGATGTGTCTTGGTGTGGCCTCTTTGGGGCTATCTTGTTTGGAACTCTTTGCACTTTCTGAACTTGTGTGTCCTTTTTCTTCACCAGGTTAGGGAAGCTTTTGGTCATTATTTCTTCAAATATGTTCTTGATTCCTTGCTCTCTCTCTCTTCTTCTTCAGTATTCATATGATATGGATGCTGTTACACTTTATTTTGTCCTAAAGGTTCCTTAAACTATTCTTATTTTTTAGAATTCTTTTTTCTTTTTACTGCTCTAATTGAGTGTATTTTTTTTTTTTTTTTAATACCTTGCCTTCTAAATCCCTGATTCAGTTCTCTGCTTTAACCAGCCTACTGTTTTTCCTGCCGGTGTATTATTTATTTCAGATATTGCATTCTTTATTTTTGATTGGTCCCTCTTTATGGGTTCTATGTCCTTTTTTATGCTGTTGAGCATCGTTGTAATCATTACTTTGAACTCTATATCTATTAACCCTTTGAGTGCCATGCATAATTGCTAAAATTCATGTGAGAAATGCCAGGCTATTTTGCTGAGAAATGCAGTTTATGAAAAAATGTCTATGAAAACATTATTATTCATTCCATTGTTATTTACATTTATAGTCATTGAAAGAAGAGTCACTGGGAACGACACTGGCACTTTTGGGGAAATTTGTGAGCGTTGCTCACAGCGATGTTGGCACTCAAAGGGTTAAATTCATTGTCTTTATTTCATTTAGCTCTTCTTCTGGAGATTTCTCTTGTTTTTTAATTTGGGGCCTATTTCTTTATCTTCCCATTTTGGCTGCCCATTTGTGTTTGTGAAACTTATTGGATCTTGCTCTTTTTTTTTTTTTTTTTTGTGAAGTAGGTCACTGGGTGTATTAGATCTGGGCCTCTAGTTCAGAGGGACTCTGGTACAGTTGTATGTCAGATGTTGCCTGTGACTGGCCCTGGGTAACCTGATTGGAACTATCAGTAATCCACAGCTTATGACTCCCTATGCTGGGCTTAGGTGTATGTGGAAAGGACCAATCCATACATCAAGGCCAGCTTTTATCAACACCAGGCCCAGGGCACATCAGCAAAAGTTCAAAGCACCCAGTAACATGCCACCATCTTCAGGCTGCCAGTTTGGCTCAGTCACTGAAAGAGCCTCCAGCTGTACTCCTCAGCAGGGAGTAAGCTACACAGGGTGTGGTGAGAGAGATTAGCGGGTAGAGCTATTGCTTCTCTTCAGGCTGATGCCACATGGAAGGGAGTGCTCTGCCTGAGCAAGATGGCTTGTGCAGTATGGGGAATGACTCAGTACATGGTGGCTACCCTTCAGATTTCTCCTCAGAGCCATCAACCCTAGCCTCTTCTCATGTGGTTCTAGTTTGTTTTATCTTCCCTGGGGTAAGTGGCTGTGAAAAAAATATTGTGCGTTGGCCCTTTAAGAGGCTACCCACATCTCTAGCATCTCTCCCTGGCAGATAGAAACTGTGTTGCTTTTCACAGCCAGATATTATTTGGTTGTCTTTCCTGATTCTGGTGCTCTAGGTTGGGGAGCCCAGTTTGGGGTTTAAACATCACACTTCTCAGGGGAACCCCCCCTCCCCCACAGCTGAGACATCTTTCTGGAACTTCAGCAGCCACTCCTTGGAACCCGGCCAGCCCTCTCATGCCTCCACATTTCCTACCGGTCGCCAAGGCTTCTTTTGTAAGTCTGTGGTTATAAGGCTTCTGTTCAGCTAATCTTCAGTTGGTTATTTAGGATGACTTTTCTATAATTTAGTTGTAATTCTACTTTGGTCCTGGGAGGTAGTTACTGCAGCTTCCACTTACTCTGTCGCCATCTTGGATCCCAGCATGTCTTGAATTGTTCACCAACAGAACCTCTTTTTAAAGTGCCGGCAGCCATAGTATTGCAGCTCTCACCAAAGACAGCAATAAATGTATAGCATAAAGCAAATGGTAACAATAAATTGTATAATACACTTCTTCAATTATTTTTAATAGTTTCAAGTACTAGAAAAAATACAAAGACCTTAGCATTAAAAATAACAGACTGCTTAGTAAAAGTACTATTTGATAAGACTTGGTATGCATATGATTCTGTTTTCCATTAAGAGGTGACCTTTAGTCATACTTTAAGAATTTTCTACTGAATGTTAAGAAATGGAAGAGAGATTGGAGTATAAAAGGTTTGACTTGTGCCTCTCAAACTTGTGAAACTGAGGAAAACAGGCAGCTTCTTCAAGAAATGGTACTTTCACTGGGTTCATGTGTGTGTGTGTGTGCATGTGTGTTTTGAGTACTGCACTTATTTTAAATTTAAAGGACTATGGGTGCGTAACTTGCCACTTGGGATTTTATTCCTAGATTGAAACCACCACCTATCCCTTCAACCCATCTCACTGTCTTACATTGGCAGGCATGTGAGCTCGGAAGAGATTGTCCCTTATTCCCTTAGGAGTTCTTGTGTCAATGTTTGACAATAATTTTGTGGTACACATATTCTCTATTTGTGGTGTGGGTACAAAATCAACTGTTCTTGATGAGATTTTTTTTATCATTGGTAAAATTGTGTACAAGTCATAGACCATTTGAACAGAACTTTAGAACCACTTGGGGTTCTTCAGATCAATTCAGACGAACCCCAAAGGCCAGAAATTAATTGCTGGCAAAATGGTGGGTAGACTAAAGTTAGAAATAGTAATAAAAAGATGAAAAGATTATCATATATAGACACATTGTGACTTTTTCCCAATTAAATAAAATAATATTTGTAAAGTGCTTCTGATTGTGTCTGGACCATAGAGTACACGATGCAAGTGTTTGCAATTATGTTACTATTCCCTATTAATTGGTCAAGAACCAAAGCTCTCTTGAAATAATAGATCCCTTCTGATTTCTATGCAAATTACCACTATTTCTAACCATATACACACAATCTTTTCTACATTCAAAACATAACTCATTATGGATAATCTCTGAATAAAATATATAATAAAATATATAATAAAATTTGTTAAATATAAGGATCAGGGTCTTTCAGTTGTTCATGGAATGTGTCTTTTTATAAAATATTACTCCATAAACATGTGCACTTAAAGGATTCTATAGCAGATATTTGCTGGTTTTTACTGCCTGGCAATTACTCTCTTTTCTTCTGATAATAGCACCCCAATTTCCTATTGGAACACTACCTTTCCTCTCCAGAGTGCCATCTTTGGGACTACAGAGCATGCTATCTCTCCCTTTCCTAATCAGTGCTGAGCAGGGGAGCCAGGTCATTCAAACTCTCTCTTTGGGACCTTGAGCTTTGAGTGGAATGGTTAAAAGGAAAAAATGCTGAAGCTAATTAATCACAGTGAGACTCCCTGAAGGCAGTTTTGTAAACCCTGATATCTGGGTCCAAGGAGCTATTCAAGATCCTTCCTTCCTGGGCTTTGTTTTTCAGGTACTAGTCCAGTTCCAAGAGCTACTCCATAAGCTTGCAAGTATTTCCGTTTGGTTTACATTAGTTATAATTGTTTTTATTGCTTGAAATGAATAAATAAAAACCCTAATTAAGCAAAATAATAATAATTTTAATATAAAACCTGATTATCTCTCCCCTACTTTTTTCTTTCTGTAGAATATGAAATGTATAATTTGAATCTTTTAAAATATGCCCATAACAACTTGAATTTAATATAAACTATATATAAACTCTAAAAACAGCAAAAAACTATCTTCACTTTATGTTAAGCCATAGACTCCACCCAGAGTTCAGGTATTTGGTGGCAGGTGGTATCTAACTGAGCAATTAGTACTCTGTTTAGGCAGGCTCAGAGACCGATTGTCATATCATCATTATGGCGTTTAGTGCCATGATATTAGTATGGGATTCTGCAAAATTCTTCTAGATACTATATGTTGGCTGGTTTTATTACTGAGGGGCTGTTTATTTTCATTATTGTTTTGCTTTTACTTCTCTCTAAAAATTTTATGGCAAGATCCTTTACAAGAATAATTACCCTATACTTTCTATACTATATACCAAGATATATTCAGCCTCAAAGCACTGTAAAATTTTATGCATTCATTGCTTCACTTTCACTTCACATTCCACTGAACCTTTCTCCTGCGCATTCCTGCCCTGACCTCCCACAATTTTCCCACTGGATCCTAAGCCAAATGCCTCCTGCCTTTGGGAGAGATGCCATTTATTCTGTGGCAAGGAAACTTTGGCTGATCTCTGGAATGCTATCAGATGTGTGTTTGTGAACCTTTCTCAAAGACCTTTGGAAATGTCTCTGATATATTCAGGAGTAAGCCTCTGTTTTACTTTCTCCAAACACTGGAGAAGCTGCCACCAAGATATGCCAGTTTTAGTCACCAATCCTTGAATATTCCTCAGAACATATCTAGGTTCATCTTCAGGGATATTACCTTTAAATTTCTCAAAAATGTCTCTCTCTTTGTTTATTCCCACTTTCATTTTTGTCTCAGACATTTGTTTTCTTTGGTGGGAAAGCTGCCTACTGCTAGTTTTCCTGCACAGCCAACTTCTTCATTTTGGGCAGTTTCTCATTCACTGTCTTTGAAATTCCCTTTTCAACTCAGGGATTAACGTTTTTTAGTTTGATCTTTTATATGCTCTCTTCTCTATCTGCTCATAATCACTAATTCTTAATCACTGTCTGTATTCAAATAAGAAGCTCTATATATAACTTCAGCTGAGGCTGGAACAATCAGATCTGACACTGAGCCCAAGAGTAACTTGGCCCATGTGCCACCTGCCCACAGGGAATTCCACAAAGAGAGCCAGGTGCTGCTTTTTTTTGCATTTTCTCAGAACATGCTTTTTGGTTTCCCTGGAGGCTAACAGTCTTTCATAATTTGGCTGTCAGCTCCAGTGCTTTCTATGATTATTATCATGTTTTAGCCCATAGTAACCACCCAGTGAAAGTCAATGAAAGCCTTTTTAAAAAAACCTTTAATTTTGGCCTGATATATTACTATGCACTCCTGACTCTGAAGATGAGACTTCCTTCCTTTCATATATACAAAGGAGCACAATTAACCCAGTGTCTTCTCTTTGATGTGCTCTTGTCCTTCAAATCTTATACCTGACCCAGCACCAACTCCTGCCAATTTTGCCTCCTAACTATTCCTTAGATTAGCTGAGTTCTCTCTATTTCCATAAGTTAAATGTCTATCATTTCTTGTATACGCCATTAATGTTACTTTTTAAGTGGTCTACCAGGCCCTCACTTTTGATTCTTCCCATTTGTTCACAGTGCAGTAGACTAGTGGTCCTCAAAGTGTGGTCCCCAGACTGACAGCAGCATCATTATCAGCATCAACAGGGATATTGTTAGGAATGCAAATTCTCCCACCAAAACAACCCAGACAAATGGAATCAGAAACTCTGGGATAAGGTAATCCAGTTTAAAGAGTCCTTCAAGTGATTCTGACATGCACTTAAGTTTGAGAGTCCCAGAAGTAGTGATTTTTTTCAAACCAGAAATCACACATTATGCTGCTGTTCAGGGCCCTTTAAAGAATTCCAATTGCTTTTAAGATATAGTAAAAAAGCCTTAATGTGACTTAAATGCCCTGGATATTGGGGACTCTGCATCTGTCCCCAGCCTGAGTGAATGTCAAACTCCCCTTTGCATTCTCTGCATCGCCATGCTGACCCTCCTGCACGGGGTCACTGCACCAGCTCTTCCCTCTCTATTTCTTGGAAAATCTATGTTGATTTGCTTCTTTTTACTTCTCAGCTCTCAGCTCCACTGACAGTTTCTTATCCAGGGATCCCTGACAACTTCCCAACACTCCTCTCCTACTAAATGAAAGGTCCCAAGTACGTGTCTCATAGTACCATGTGTCATTTTGCATAGCAGTTACCACAGTAGCAAATTTACCTATATCTGTGTGATTATTTCATTAATATAGCCATCTCTGTTTAACTGTAACTGGGCTCATATGGTACATATTGGGTACTCTTCCTCAGGATTTAATTCCTAGTGCCTAAACAGGCTTGGCATATCCTTGCAATAAACAAATGATTTTTAGTGATCCAAGAGCTAACAATTATCAAGCATTTTCTTAATAGGCACTAGGATAAGACTTTAATATAGATTTTATCATTTGATCTTTAGGAAAAATATTTTTGTTCATTTAGCAAATAAATATGTATCATATTCTATGTGCCAAACATGGTTCTAAGCACTTAACAAATATTAATCAATTAATTAATTATTTATTATCACCAGAGGATCTGCTTACAGAAAGAGAAAGAAAGAGAAAAATACCTCTCATATGCACCTCAACTAGGAATCAAACCCCCAACCTTTTGGTGAGATGACAATTCAACCAATTAGTCACAGGCCAGGGCAAATATCAATTCCTTTAGATCCCACAATGATCAGGTTAAATATATAGAACAGTTACATTCATTTTTACAAATCAGGAAACCAATGTGCATATCACAAAGTGGTCAATCAAGATGTGGACACTGGTAACTAGACTCCAAAACATGTTGCTTTAAAAATACTAGGAGCTTAGATAATTCTCTTCCTGTCCTCAAGAGAGTGTGGAGGGGTGAATAAAAATATTTGTTATATTATTATTGGGGTGTTTATAATGCAAATAAAGAAATACTAAGGATTATTGACACATTCGCAGTTATATCTTAGAATGTTTTCACATAATCCATCAGTTAATATTTCTTAAGTATTTACAAGTTTTTGTTCTAACAATCACTTAAAACAGAAAAAAAAATGGCTTCTCTATAAATTTTAAATGCCAAATTCCCTGGATCTCATCAGACTACTACACAAAGTCATATGCTTTTAATGACCACATTATGATAGTTTGCTCTCCATTGGTCTTACTACCGGAAACCTGTCTTCTTTATGATGTTTCTCAGTTGTGTCTGTAAAAGGTGGCGTAAGTTTCATCTGGACCCCAGACCTGTCTGTCAGGAGCAGTCCCCGTCCACTCAGTTTGTCCTTCTTCATCTCTGTCTGCTACAAGTCTGAGAAACACTTAATACAGCCTCATTTCTGCTACTACCCATTGTATGTGTAGGCCTTGAATCCCAAATCCAGCTTTCCCTGACCTCTAACCCTCAGGTTGCCAGAGTTTGGGGTTCACATTATACTTGGAAAACTGGTGGTTTGAATCAAACTTTGTCACTACAGCAGCTTTGACTGTGCCAAGATACATCTTTCCCAGAACATTTCCCTTAATTTCTGGTTCTCTGCTAATAGTAGAGGCTTTACAGTAGTCCAGTTTGCAGGTCAAGGGGGTGAATACATGAGAAACAAACTATCTTCCTTGGTTCTTTCTTTCACTCTTTTCAACATAAAATTCTTGTTCTTACAGTTATGAAAACAGAAACAAAACAACATCATATACCAAAGGACATTATCAGATACTAAAAAGAAAGAATATCTATCTATAGAGGTAAACACTGTATTAGACAGGGCATTGCCATGACAACAGTTTCTGATCAGACCAAATTTTGCAGGCTGATCATCTTTTGAACTCATGTGAAACTAATTAGCACCAGCTTTACAAGGATTAAATAAAAACATATCACTGTTGTTAATGAGGAGCTTCTGAAACTTCAAGTTAAATGTACATAAGAGAATAGGTCAGTAAGAACTAAAATAGGAAAGATGAGCCACAAAAAGTCAACAGCCTAAGAGACAATATGATAAAAGTGTGGCTAAAAAGATAATAGGAAAGAAGCAAGTTTAATCAACTTGCAACTGAATGATCTAAAAATGAACTGATTAACATCCTTAACAGAAGATGATATTAGAAAAAAGGCAGAAAGGATGAATGTAGAAGTGAAAAACCCACAAGTGAGAAACGTTAATCCTAGAGATACAAATACTCAAGTCCATAGAGGGGAGGACCTCTATTTATTACACAATTAAACTGACCCTGTTGGCATCTTTCTTTGTAGCCTAAATGACCCTAAATGATAGAGTAGCTGAATGTTCAAAAGCAAGTGCCATATTTGGCAAACATGGAAAGAGACTAGATTAAAAGAGAACGTGTCTGTCTCTTCCTCTCCCACCACAGTGGAAAAGACAACTGTCTTCCCACCGAAGACTGATCCTGCCTCATAATTCTGGAATCTAAATAAGTAAAGTAACCTCATTGCACTTATTATCCTTGATTTTTCCTAAATCTTTGACTTCTATGTCTCTAATTGTTATTTTCCACTATACTTTAAAAATAATCAGTTATGGTATCTTCTGTTGAAGAACCTCCACCTTCCCAAACATTGTTACTGTTTTTCCTGTCTCTACGAATAGCCCTATCATCCATATGCCTGCATAAGTCTCCAACTGGAAATCATGAATTATTCCTTCCACTCCCTTAACTCAACGTCTAGTCAGTTATTACATATAGTCAATTAAAATGCAATGCTATAGTATTTATTAAATCTCAGTTTCTTTCTCCTTCCTATTGTCACTTCATTATAATGAACCACTAACTATTACCACTGACCCTGGTCTTGGTTTCCTCCAATTCATAGTAAACACTGTGACTTGAATGTATTTTTTTTCCATGTTTTAATCTTTCAAAAACAGTTATATTATAAAAGTAATGTTGGGGAGTAAGGATACAAGAGACTTGTATAGCTTATGTGATGTGCTCTTTAGGGCCATGCCTCATAAATCCATCCAGGTTTAGATTTAGAAAATATTATTAGTCTCTTGGCCTGGGAGTCAAGTTATCATCTTTACAAGGACATTAGACTAGGTCACCTTTTTTCTTTTCTCTCAATCGCGAGATTTTCCTGATAGTCAGGAGGGATCACAGACTAGCTGCTTTAACTATAAAATAGAGATGTTTTATAACATAAATGGTCCGCACTGTGTGAGGTGACATTGGAGACCTGTTGTTCTGGACCAGAGACCATGTGTAGTGCAAAAAGGGTGTTTCAGACCCCTCCTTGACTCTTGACTGGTTGCAAATACTGGTAAAGTTTGATATTAGAATAATCTGATTGATGGGAATCTTATGTGACAATATGAAGCTTTGTATTAGCTTAACGTTTACTGTATACTATTTTGAAAATACACACTAAATAAATGTAAGCAGTCTATAATGCAACTCACAGAAATATTTTGTCTTTTTTTTCTAGTTGTTTACTGTATAGACCTATTTAGTTATCTTAACTATTCACCTACCTAGATTTAATAGCAGCAGTGCTTTTTTTTTTAACACAATAGTGAGAAAAATAGATATTGTATTTTTCTTTTGCCTCTGCCCAATTTTTTACATAACTTTAAGTTGTGAGCATTTGCTTATGTCACCAAGAAAAAACTGATTTTTAATGGCAGAATAACCTTTCTCTATATGAATGTACCATAATTTATTTACTATTTACTGATTGTTCGTCATAAAGATTATTTTCATTTTTGTTCTAATGTAAACATTATCACAATATGCAATTTATACAATAAATCTATGATGGCATTTCTGATTATCTCCCTGGGACTGATGCAAAGAAAGGAGAAAATTAGATGAAAGAGCGCAAACAATTTCAAAGCTATATATATCTCCTTAAAAAAGATGTAGAAACTCATATTTTTTTTTAAATAAAAGGAAAGAACTGTTTATCAGAATCTAGACATTCCGAGTGTTATCTTTTTTTTTTTTTAAGATTTTATTTATTTATTCTTAGAGAGGAAGGGAGAGAGAAGGGGAGAAAAACATTAATGTGTGGTTGCCTCTCGTGTGCTGTCAATGCAGGCATGTGCCCTGATTGGGAATCGAACCAGTGACCCTTTGGTTCACAGGCTGGCGCTCAATCCACTGAGTCACACCAGCCAGGGCTGAGTGTTATCTTTTTAAAAAAGATTTTATTTATTTACTTTTAGAGAGAGAAGAAGGGAGGGAGAAAGAGAAGGAAAGAAACATCGATGTGTGGTTGCCTCTCATGTGCCCCAAACTGTGGACCTGTCCTGCGGCCCTTTGGTTCAGAGGCTGTCACTCAATCCACTGGGCCACATCAGCCAGGGCCTGAGTATTATCTTTTAAGGTATACGTGCTTCTTTGAATTTGACTAAAAATTATAATTTTTATTTTTTCACTTTTGATGACTAGTACACATATTTATTGGTTATTCATATTTATTTATAAATGGATTGCCCAATTGTCTATTTTCCCCATTGCTTTTACTGTTTAATTTGCTGAATTGAAGGAACTTTTTAAAAATGAGTTATACTTATCAATGATAATATCCCTTCAATTTTTCAAATTCATATTTGCTGCAAAGTTTTTGGTAAATTGTCCTTTAATTTTGGGTATACAAAAGTTATTAAATTTTATATAGTCAAGTATATATCTTTTCCCATTGCTTCCCTTTGTGTATACTTAGAAAGTATTTCCTAACTAAAGATCAGTCAAATCAGTATGCTATTCTCAGCTTAACTGTAATTGGTTTTAAGTGACTATCAATATCTTTGGAAATATTTACATACTTTACATATAGCAAAGAACAAATTAATATATTTTTTCAAATACATAGCCAATTCTTCCCAACAATATTTATTGTATAATCTTTTCTTTGCATATTATTTAATGATTCCTTATTCATCAAACAATTTCAGGTGTTGTGAACTTATTTCAAGGATATATATCTATTCCATTGATTTCTCTGTTGATTATAGTGTTATGTCATATTTCACATTGTTTATATTATTTCCCCTTAATTTTTTTCTTGAATTCTATATAACCTGTTTATTCTTTCAAATAACAACAGAATTATTTTTTGTCAAGTCCATCCTTGAAAAAACAATCTGGTTAGCATTTTGAAGAAATATTTTATTATGTTTATTGAAATTACTTGAAAACAGTGACACATCAAAATTATTTGTTTTTCTCAATGAAAACACTTCTTTATATTAAAATTGTTCATATCCCAGAGTAAAGGTTGGTGGTATCTTATATTTCCTAATTTTTCTTGATTATTTCTGAAATAAAGAAAAACTAATAATTTTGCAATTTGTACTCTATTGGGACACTATGGGACTACTAATTCTAAGAATTTCATATTGGTGTTATTGAGTCTTTAAATGGTACTGCCTTATGACCCATTGATTCCACTTCTGGGAATTTATCTGAAGAAACACAAAACACTAATTTGAAAGAATGTAAGCACCCCTATGTTCATTGCAGCATTATTTACATTTATTAAGTTTTGATGTTAAGACTACGCTATCTACATAAAGAATTAGATAAAATAATACAAGCATTACACTCTTCCTAACAATAATACTTATTTAATGCAGCACATAGTATTATTGAGAAGCTTTTGCAACATGAAGTTTATCTTTCCTTGAGATTTTGAGACTAGTAGAGCCTGATTCTCCTCTTTCTCAGTTCTTTGATAACACTTCCAATTACTTTTATTATGTATTTTATTTTTTCTACTACTTGAGTTAGTTTTGATCATGTGTATTTTCCATGAATTGCCCATATATTAACATCTCACTGCATATAGTACCTTTAAAATATAACAACCAAGAAACACAAATAATAACCTCTTCTGATTGTTTTTATTTCACTTTCTATGGGTCTAATTTTGTTTATCCTTAAAGAAATCAGATGCATGATTACCTCCTGTTAGGAACTGAATGTTTATGTCCTCCCAAAAGTCATATGTTGAGGCCTTAACTGGTTATAAGGGTGGGGCCATGAACCAATTGGATTAGTGTCCTTATAAGAAAAGACACCAGAGAGCTCCTCCCTCTCCCCCCGCAAACCCACAAAGAGGGGATCACATGCTATCTGCAACCCAAGGAGAAAGGTTTCACCAGACACCAACCCTACCGACACCTCCATCTTGAACCTCCATTCCAGCCTCCAGAATTGTGAGAAAGTAAACTTCTGTTGTTTAAGCCACACAGTCTTTGGTATTTTATTATGGCAGCCCTAACAGACTAATATACTTCCTTATTAAATTGTTCTACATTTCCATACCTGTCATTAAAAATGTCAGTCACAATACTTTCTTTACTGTATTGCTCAATATATATTTCTACATGAGTAAAATGAAAAACAACTCATATCCTCCTTTTTGAGTGAATGAACTTGCCATTCAGTTACTTGTGTGTATGTTAGTATGACTTATTATCTTTAGGTGTACTAAAAAAATCTTATTTATGAACTTGGAAAGCAGAGAAATACATCCTGAATATCTTGCTTTTGGTGCCCGAGCCCAAGTAGGTATTCTACAGTATCATCTATTTGTCTTTTTCTAACTTTAAAAATATCTCAGTGTAGTAGATAAAAAGGTAACAACTGCTTCACACACCATGTGTTTATCTGTGACTCAAAATTGTTTTTATTTTTATGCCATGTAAAATATGTGCTAGATGTATCTTTAAAAATGTAAAAAGGAAGACCATGTGGCCTCTGAACACATGGCTCATTGTTCTGTCACTGAGAACACCTGCTCTGGACATAGTGTGCTTGGTTTCCACTCCAGGATCTACCTCTGGCTTTCTAAAAATTTCAGGCAACATTCTTAACCTCTCTATGTCTCAGTTATTCATATAAAAATGAGAAAAATAACTATGTGCTATATTTGTGCATGTAAAATGTATTAATAAATGTAAATTACTTAGAACAGGCCCTGGCACATAGCAAGCACTCAGTAATTGTGAACTGTAATATTTGCTACACACACATGTATGACTTAAGACATAGATATATTTGATTACTGAAAATAAACTTACCACCTATAATAAACTTTGTACTTCCTTTGCGGGGCAGGGTCTCAGGAAATTTTACATGGTGTAACCCATTCACTTAACCACTGAGCAATCAGTCAAAAAGTAAGTGGTATTTCACAGCATAAATGTGTCACTGCTTGTCATTGGCCATGATGCAAAGGATAATTTGCTCCATTTTAATTTTAATTTTGTTTAATCTTTTAGAGTAATTACTGGACAATTATTTTGTCATAAGCTGTATGCTCATTAGGCAAATCTGGCCCCATGAGATTAAGAAACTCATTTTCTCTTATGTGCTTTGCCCCTCTTTAACCTTCAATTTCTGAAAACATAGTTTTCAGGTGTTCTCTTTGGGGGTAATTTTCATTTTCTTAATTTCTGTTGTACTTGTGTACTAAAATTTTATTTATTTTTCTTAAAGCTGGCAAACTAACTGATAAAAGGCTTTGCATTTAACAAATGCTTATTAAATATTTTTTAAGTTTCTGTGCTTATGTGACACAGTGTTATAAATGGGCATTCCCACAAGTACAATTAAGCTTCCTTAAAGAATTCATAAGCAAAAAAAAAAAAAAAAAAGTACAAATTCTGTTGAATAATCATTTTTAAAAAGATTTTTAACTTAAAAAAGCCTTTCCTCCTTTGTATTCCCCTAGCTGTTGTGTACCTTTCAGATGTACTTGTATTTATAACAAGACCAGAGTCAATTTGCCTGTATTCCTCCCCTTTTACACCCTACACTTCATGGAGGTGTGAACCAAATTTACTTTGACTTTCTATTCTAGCTACCTAGCACAGTTTCTGGTACATGGGAAGCATAAATACCTGTCATTTGAGTATATGAATAAATAAATAGATAAATGAATGATGAAAGTTTAAGCAACCATTCTGGCTTCATGGAATTTTTCTTATTTCTTTGTATGGAGTGGAGAGGGACGAATTTTCTATGGTCATATGCAATATCTAATGACAAAACCCAAACTCCCAATATCTGGAAATTTCCAAACACAATAAGGTCAATATTTTGAGAGAGTGGGGTTTCTACATCTTGTGGTATGAAGTAAGACTCAGATCCTTTAGAAAGTACAAAGTATTTTTTGTTTGTTCACAGATTGTAAGTATGTAAAATATGAACCTAAATGAAATCCTTAAGGCAAAGAAATATAGTATTTTTCATCATGTGATTTTATGGATTGTTAACAGTAGCTGCTGATGTAAAGCAAACATAGATTAAGTTCAAAAGACAACTCACATGCAGTGATGAGAAGGGAGATTGACACTTTTTAACCGTGTTTAGTATATTAAATGATTATGGGCTAGATAGGGCTGATAGGGCTAGAGCACCCTTAATTATTGTAATTTATATTTATTCCACTTATATTTCTGTTAAATATTAAATCAAACAAGGAACTGAGTTTCATTAGTAATTATTTCTAAAAATGATGGCATTGTTCAAAGCTTCAAGTTAGAGTTCCTTAATTAATGATTGTCAGGTGGTAGCTTGACAGAATTATGAAATTGATATATAAAGTTAAATTATTACTAATATCACATATTTAGTGATACAGTAGGAACTTCAAATCATATATTTTGGCTTCTGGTTCAAGATTCTTTCCATAGTACTATATCTCTTCTCTTCATGACATAGGGAAATATAATTGTGATACTAAGAATTCAAAATGAAAAAAATGTCCAAATTCAACTCATCAGGTGGATTAGGAAAAAATAACTCAAAAGGAAAAATAAATTGAAAACAGAAGAGCCTTGCCTAGGTATTGAATCGGCCCAGTAGCTTGTCTTGGCCATCTTGGTACACATCCTTTTACTCCCTCCTTTCCCTTCATGACACTGCCACTGTGTCCTGACCCCAGCACCCATACAAGTCACCAACAATGGGAGCTGAGCAGAATTGCAGTGTAGGTGGACATCAAATTTTGTTCTTCAGTCTGATACTCTTAGTCCTTTGAAAGTGAGAGGTCCCTTACCTCTACACTGTAAGCAAACAAAACCTGTCTATCAAGTATTGTTTCTGCTTTGGGGAAACAGATGTCTGTAGAAATGTTTTTGGTGGGTAGGATTCTAACAGAAGAGCAGTAATAAAATAAATAATAATTATTATTGAGTGTTTATTGTACTATATGGCACATTCTATTCTGAGGATTTTATTACAGTGTCCATAGATGGGAATAATTTTAATCCTTAACTTATAGGATTTTCTTTTATTTAAAAAAATTTTTAAAAGATTTTAAAATTTGTTTTAGAGAGAGGGGAAGGGAGGGAGAAAGAGAGGAAGAGAAACATAGATGTGTGAGAGAAACACTGATTGGTTGCCTCTTGCACACCCCCAACTGGGGCCTTGGCTTACAACCCAGGCATGTGCCCTGACCGGGAATTGAACTAGTAACCTTTCTGTTTGTAGGCCAATGCTCAATCCACTGAGCCACACCAGCCAAGGGCAGATTGTTTTGAGAATTAAATGGGCTAACTCAAATTATTTTAGAAATTGCCTGGCAACATAGACATACCATTCTTGATAAAAGATAGCTGTTATAACTACTACTTATTTAATCCCAATCATCCTGTGCAAAGGTTGAGAGTTCATTAATTTGTCAAGTGATTGGAACTGCTACTGGGGGCTTTGAGGCCACAACTCAGAATCAGGCTCTTCACCATTGGTTAGCTTCTGCATCTTTCAGGAACTGCAGTGGAATAAGTGGGAGTGGAGTCAGAGACAGGTGTATCTCTTGTTCCTTATACAGTAGCTGAGTAAGCATTAACATGTTCTCCACGCCTTAGTTTTTGACTAAACCAGAATAACACCACCTACCCTAGAAGGGTGGTTTTGAAGAAATGTAATGTAACATATAACATATAACACATTTTCCTTTTTGAATTTTCTCAGTGCATGACCTTTATCCTAACTGGCCTATCTACCTAAATTATCATTAGTGTGAGGTGCATAAGTTAGGGTTGATTTGAGAATAAAAAGTAGAAAAAGAGAATGTAATTTCAGTTTCTTACATGTAGTACAAGATGCAAACTCAAATGTTATTTTGAGAAAGGATTTTTCAAGTGCCTATATTCCCTTTTAATATATCAAGACCTAAGACTAAATAAAGGAAGCTGTCTGGGCTTTGGCCTAAGTTGGGGGTTGGGGAGGAGGTAATATTAAAAACAGAGGGGAGCAAGGAGGCCTCTAAAAATTCATAAGAGCTGTCCAAGTCAACATGGTAAGTGCAGTCAGACACCTGAGATCTTGAGGAGTAGCTTCCCTGAGCTGACCTTGGTTCACAATGGTATGGGTGGGACCCAGGTCTGCCTGGGAAGTTTGCCTGTGGGGCAGGCCACGATGCAGCCCTGAGGGTCTGTGGTTCTGACTCTTTGGGATGGGACTGAGCGAGTGCAGAGTCCACAGCCCCTCCCTTGAAAGGTCTTAGCACCAAAGGAACCAAGAGGAACCCGTGGCAGCCAGACAGCTCCACTGAGTATCCTTACTGGGAAGTTATCCTGGCCTTAAACTTAAACCAGCAGGGAGAGCCAGAAGCAAGTAGACAAGAAGTTAGACTCTGAGATTGGAAGATATCAGACAGGAAGATTCTTTTCCTGCTTCTCTTGGGCTTTATCTGAGGTTTTGGCAAAAGCAAGTGAAAGGAGAGAGTATCTGAGAGAATACAAAATTTAAAATGACCAAAAGGGTAATTTTCAATTGAGGGCTAGCAAACTATATGCCTGGTGGTCAAATCTAGCCATTGCTTGTTTACTGGACAAGAGACATACCATTTATATGATGTCTGTGGCTGCTTTTGTGCTACAGTGACAGAATTAGAAGCTGCAACAGAGACTGTACGGCCTACAGAAGCTAAAATATTTATTTCCTGGCCCTTTACAGAAAAAGGTTGTAACCTTAAATCATCAGGTTGAACTTATTTTAAAAGGTAATATGCATCTGTTTATTTATATATTTTTATTGATGGCTCCAGTGGAAAACCAGAGTAATTTTAAGCCACAGACTGTACATTGTCTTTTTTACTGCCAGTTTTATCTACACTAAATTAGGTGTCCATGACATCTTCCTATAGATAATTATTACTGCTAGCTACAGGGTATAGTTACAATGTTTGATGACTAGATGTATATGAATTTTTTCTCTGCTTCTTTTGAAGTGACCATATTTCTGATCTTTATTTCTTAGCATAAATGTAGTGTTAGGGTTGTACTTAGATGAGTTAGAAGGTGGGAGTGGGGCAGAGGGAATAAAAATATGGTACTCTGCCTGAGGCATAGAAGGCAGAGCTGAGCATGCTAGCTGGGAAGGTGATGGGGCCTGGCCTCCCTGAGGCACCCTTTCTCTCTCTTTGATGAGCTCCAAGATTTATCTCCTAAACTATAGCCACAAGGAAGTGGGAGGCAAAAGGGCATTCCTTTGGCTTTAAATAGTCCCTGACAGAATCTTGATCCCTTATGGAGACATTTTTTTCAGTCAAGCTTCAAAAAAGAAGTCCTGCAATCTAGCTAACTCCTAATTGTTAAGGCAAAGTCATGATTGCCATGGCAACACAGTTAGAACACAGCAAGGTTTAGTGTAAGAGCCTGAAATATTTTGGAGTCAACTATTCCTTTGGAATCAATATACACTTTAGACCCTTATCTTAAAAACTAAAAAAAGAAAAGAAAAGACAAGAAAAAAGATAACACTTGTATTTGAAGTGGTTTACATTTAATTTCAAGGAGCTGTTGCTTGGGATGTTTTCTAGATAATTTGCAGGGGACTTCAGACCTGGGCTAGATAGAAGAAGTTCTTTGGCTTCCGATTATTCATAGATCACTTTTTGTAAATTCCACTTCTCTTCTCCATTTATGTCCATCTTCTTAAACCTCTCTGACCTAGTTACACTTTCTGTGTTCACCTTATTATTAATTTTTTCTGGGTTCCAAATAAAAGCATATGATAAAAGATAAAAATAGTATTATAATGTACATGTATATCTTGTTATTGTGGTAGTAGTCAACCTCTTTTATTGGAGTCCCTTGTGTCTATGTCTATTGCTAGCTAGGAGAAAAACTCTCACCAAAATTATATTGTTTAATCGCTGCTTCCAAGTAATTTTATAGTTATCTGGTGAAAGATAACTATTCTATTTCAATAGGCTTCTGCAGTGGAGAAGATTTTTTAGGTATAATTTACATCTTTCTTGTTGTCATTTCCCACCATTTAATTTGGTTCTGTCTCCATGGAATTGGAAAACATCTGGTCAACCTTTTAACAGAGCTTTTTATATTCTCAAAAACAGTTATCAAAAAATCCTCAGCTATCTTTTCTTTAATAGTAATCTAAATTTCTTTAACATCGTTTCAAGATAACGTGCTGCTCTTTAAATACAAAGCTGTAATTGTTAAGACATTAATTTGAGTTGTTTCATGGAGTGGTGAAAAGTCTGCATTTATCTAATCATGTCTTTTTTTACTTTAATCCCTAATGTGTTGTTTTTGCATCTTTAAGGGGAAAGAAGTAGTGGTCTGTGACTTCAAAAGCAAGCGAGAGAATTATTGGGCCATAGAATTCCATATTTGCTATCTCAATCAGTGAGGAAAAGTCCTCATATTAGAAGTCCTAATAAACACTACTTTTGTTTCTCTTAGTCTTGATTCATAGAATAAAATTTCATATTCCTCTTTAGAAAAACGAAACAAAAATCAACACAGAACAAATGATTAACTACTTTGTTATGCAAATGGTTTCTTAAAAGAAATTTTAATAACAGCAATGGGGCAATTACATTAATGTAAAAACTTAAAACTCTTAGCAGTACTCTAAAATGATAGTGGTTTTCATGAAATAGTATTAGAGAAAACAAAAGAAAATCTATAGGATTCTTTTAAATTTTCATAATATATGTTAAATTACCATAATGTAAATATAAAAGACCAGGTGTTCTATTTTGTCAAATTCATACCTTTACAAAATGATGCAGGAATATTTTATCTCATAAAATGTTCATCATTTTATTTTTATTAAATGGATTTTAAATGAAGCAAGTTCATAGTCAAGAAAACCACTGGTGATCCAAAGACTCTGATATAAAGACATGCTTAAGTCCCACTTCTCACCAGAAAAGAGGTAAGGTCATGGTGCCATACATGGTAGTTTCATCAATTCATTCAATAAATATGATGTTATCAACTTCATGTTGAGCACAACTTTATGTTGAAGCTGGTAAAGAAGATACAGAAGTTCCTTCATGCAGGTAATATGTTAGTGGAGGATGGCAGATAATAAACGAAGACAAGTAAAAATGACAGTTTCAGTTAAGGCAAATTATTTGAAAAAAATAAAATTCAGTACTAGAAAGTGCTAAGTGTCTACATAAATTACATGACAGAGAGACATTTAAAGGGAGATGTGAAAGATAAATGGGAGCCAGCCCCTCATGGATATGGAGAAAAAGCTAGGCACTAAAGAAAAGAGGAAAAAATGCCATTTTGACTGAACAGAATGGTGTGTGCCTTGTGGAACTATTTGTGTATTACCCTTTACAATGAATGAATATCCTGGCCCTCTCCACCAGTCTGAATTTAACCTCCCATTTTCTGTTTCTTTTCCTAAATTTGTAAAATCATCTATTTTGATTCTAGCCCTTTACACTTTTTTTCCATTAATAATGTTTTTAATGTGTTAATGATACTAAGGAAATTTCACACCTAAATGCTTATTATGTAAATGTTTGTACATAGCTCTCTTATGTTTTGAGTGTTTTGAGCTATCACTTCAAGAATGAGAATTGTGTCTCCATATTTATTTTGTCCTTAACAGAGACAATCCTTTTGGACAAATGTTATTGACATAATAAGAAATTTGAAATTTGTTGAAGATCTACCAAGACTTGACATTTGACCCTGGAATTATGACTTACTCATTAGATTTTCTACCTCTAAAAAATGCCTCTGGGGTTAACAACCACAGCACCTTGCATAATAATGACATGACAAAAGCATGCTAAATAAAAGTAGGGTAGTTAAAGCTGCTCAGATTGGGGCATTTACCAAGTGTTCTATAAGCTTAATCCTTGGTTTAAGGATTTAAACATGTGTCTTAGTGAATTGTCAGTTCCCAGCCATAAACGTTCAATGATTGTCCCCCTTACTTTTTAATAACAAGGTTCCTTTCTTTCTTGTCTTGACTTTTGGCAGCAATCTCTAAACAGTGGTACATGCTGCAGAAACCCACATTGTTCAGACTCAATCTTTAAGAAAGGGGGCAAAAGATTACAGTGGTTATGTGGTTAATAAGCTTAACATGTCTCAGTGATGTTGTGCTGCTTTTCAAATACAGAAACAAAATAATCACAATTGTATCCAGACTCATAAACAATCACAAACAAGCATTTTGGTGGGAAGAAAATACATATAAAAATGCATCTGATGGTAAATGGCAGTTCCCAAGAAAAATGTTAAAGGGAACTTTTCATTCTAGTTAGCTCACACTGATGATTTAAGGAAATATTTTCTACCTTTAGAACTGTCAAATGATAGCCAACCAAAATTCTTCTTAAATATTAGACAGATTATCCAGTAGGTGTCTCTGGATAGGGTCTCAGGATGGTGCTTCACATTACTTACCTAATTTTAGGGTTGGGATAAATATGGGAAAACCAAGAATGGCATTCCTTGAGTTGATGGGAGCCGTGAATAAAGTAGAGGGATTCAAAATTTTGTTGCATGGGTCCCCTTTAAAACTGCTATTTAAATTTTTAAAAAGTAGTTAAGGTTAAAAATACCTCTGTTTTGTTTTATCTGGCCTCAGAAAAGTCAGGGTCATTCATTCATCTGAGATAAAATCACCTTGAGATGTGGAGAATGGCAACAAGAATGAGACATTTGGAAACCATAAATGGGTGGCTTAAAAGAATCTAGATTGCATAAGGAAGAAGATTGGTGTCTTAGACAACTCTGGTGCCCACCTCCCATGCTCTGAGCCCCTCCTGGTGCTCTGACTTCTGCTGCAATGAATGAGGTGACCATCTCCAGCCAGGACTCCACCAGTTCAGGCACATGCAATCTAAGAGTGCCTCTCTTTGGGTCATTTACCAACCTCTTGCTGCCTTGAGAATTCTCTGATACACTGAGTGTATGACATTCTTGGGACCCTGCCCAGCATTCAGAAGTGATGGCCAGTTAATATCTAAGGAGTCAACCTTGTCCAAATGGGGGTGGGAACTGACAGAAAAAATGCTTGTGCCCTTAATCCCCTGCCTAAGCAAACAGCTCAGACACATTTCATAAGGCTCTTCAGAAAGTGCCATGAGCTTCAGTGCCAGCCACGTGATTGGTGGCCAACTTGACAATGCATCCTGGAATAAGCTCTTTCAGTCTTTCCTTTTTCACTTGTCCTGTTGCATGCTCCTGTTCCCTAAAATCAGATGTTCCTCAAAATTACTAGCTATCAAGTTTTTGTTTCAGTCTCCGCTTTTGGGACTGAAACTAAAGTAGTAGGAATTTAAGAGAAGAAAGAAGAAAAAGAGCAGGAAGAGTAAGCCACATATTGTCCCCTAAACAGTAGACTGTTAATAGATATATGGCCTAAATCAAGGCTTTGAGTAACTTAGAGAAAGTGAGTTTTATAAAAAACTGGGATTTGTGTGTGTGTGTGTGTGTGTGTGTGTGTGTGTGTGCGTTTTAGTTTCTGCTTGACTCAGAGCACAGTCTCCAAATGCCTCATTCTCCAAGGTTTCAGATGTGTTGTCTGAATGAAAAGCTAGAGAAATCCATTTTCTTCTAATCCCAGGACAGTAGCTCTTTGTCATTATTACATACTTTATGGACTTCTATTAACTTATAACAGAAACCATAGGAAAACCATTATCTTCAACCTCTAAGGCAATGATTCTACATGACAGTAATAATATTTTCTTATTTTATTTCTATTCAGCAGTATGTATGTGTGTATGAAAGAAATTTAGTTTTAGTTTAACTGATTTTAACTGCCTATTCTTTTTTAAAGGACAATTTAAGTTTGATGTAATGTAGTTCATGACTCGAATGTGTTAATGTGAGTTGTTTTCTGTTTATGGTTAGTATAAATCCCTGCTGTTAACATTAAATCTTATGTATAACTTATTTTAAATTTCTGCCAGAGATAATCTTGGTTTTCTACATCTATCAAATAAAACATTTAACTCCCACGAATCACAATGTCAATTTGACCTACTGCGCAAATTGTGAAGTACTTTACTCAATTCCCGTGAAAGTTAGCATTTCCATGATATTTGGGTGGAAACTCAATTTTCTTGCATTATTTAACATCATTGACTTATAAATAAGAGAAGGCTTAAAATGGCAAAGTGAGTTTGAGCTTCTTGAGATGTTGTCTATGCACATACATTTCTTTCTCTGATCAAAGCTTTTATCCTAGTTCTTGGAAATGTTATATCTATAATTTTATTAGACATTTCAAAACACATCAGAATGCAAGTATTTTTCAGAATCTTATTTAGCTGGAACTGCCGATGAGTCCTATTTGTTTTTGAGGTTGGTTTTATTTCATTAAGTTAGGATTACTTGTTTTCTAATTACATGTGGAAATAAATAGCCTTTTCACAGACTAATAAAAAAATCACTCAACTTTAGCCCATATTTATTCGACTGACAGAAAAAAGTAATCTCTCACTCATCATTACCAGAAGAAATTCTCTTTCTCAACACAAAATTTTTTTTAATTTGAATTACACCAAATGAATCAAAATCAAACAATTTTAAAGAGCAGAGGAGACAAATTTGGTAAACACAGCATTAAAAAAGATTTGAGTAGTATTCCATTGTACAGGGTGGGTCAAAAGTAGATATACAGTTGTGAATAGGTGGAAATACAGTTTATTCTTACATAATCATTTATTAATTATTGTATTCTTTTCCAAATGGACAACTGTAACCCTAATTTTGCCCCACCATATATAAATATATCACATCTTACTCAGACATAAAAATATGAAATATTGCCATTTATGATGGCAACACGAATGCATCTTTAGGATATCATGTTAAGTAAAATAGGTCATAAGACAGGACAAAAATCTATGTGATCTCACTCATATGTGGAATATAATACAAAAATAATAGTTTTCAAAATATTTTAAAAGATTTGAACATAAGGAAAAAAACCTTGTTACAATGCCTACCCATTTTAGAATAGTTCTTCAATTAAAGAAATCTAAACTAACTTTAAAATTATTGTGCACTTCTACAATAAAATAAAACTTCTTTCTGACAGATAAAAATCTAATTCTATCTTTTAATAGAAAAACAAACCAAAATAGAAGCAACAACAAAACTAAACTATACACACACACACACACACACACACACACACACACACACACACACACACTTAGCTGGCATTTATTACGTACTCACTACGGGCTTATAACTATGCTGAGTGCTTTTTTTACACTATTTAATTGAGTTATCAAATAACCCTCTTCTCCAGGATAATGACATAATTTTACTATATTTAAGTGAGGGTGGACTTAAAATATAGCTAAAACTACCAGCACACCTTAACTTGAAGTTAGAATTGACATAATTCCATTTGCCACAAATTCATTAAAATTTCCATGGGCAATACTGAGTTGCACATCACCAGGTAGTTATTTAACTTTGCATATAACTGTAATGGACACTCTGGGGCACCACTAAGTTCCCTCCTTTAGGACCTTGACACTCACTCATTTCCCCAGTTGCTGTGCCTGGTGGCTACTGGCAGCTCATAGCTAAGTCCCTCTAGAATCAAGTGCCTCTCCCAAATTTGTCCCTAGAGTCACTGTTTTGATAAGATAAAAGTACTAAGGCTGGCCCTCTTGCCTCAGTACAGGCCCTCTTTAAAGGGCCATCCCATTTCCAGAGTTCCTTATGATCATTTGTGACCCCTGGAGTGGCTTCATGGAAGATCCCTTTCTTCTTCGGTGTAATCTAGCCTCCCTCCCTACATTATAGGTGATTTTGATGGTCATGACCAAGGAAAGAATCAGTGAGTTGGAAGATTTGTTAGTAGAAACTTCTCAAACTGAACTACAAAGAGAAATAATAATGAAAAAATAATGTACATTGTAAACTCCAGGACAACTAACAACTACTAAAAATGAAAAAGAAGTGTTTCCCTGCTGCCCTGGTGCCTGCATGTGTAGCAAAGTCCAGGTGACTCTCAGCAATGCCATGGGTTTCCCACTATTTTCTCCAGTGAACAGATCAAAAGGCACCTTAGTCCTTATGTACTGTCATAATTTTTGCCAAAGGTTTTAATAAGCAAATAACCATGAGCTTATTCTGGTGGGTCTTGATGACTTCTGTATTTTATATGGAGACTTCCTTTAAACTGCTGAGTGTACCTGTCTAAGAAACCATCAGTAAATCATGATACTACAGAATGATGTTAGGCCTTTTTAGATAGAACTTGTTTCTAAATACAATGCTCCTGAATAGTAGAATAAGGCCAAGTAATTCAGTTTGGAGGAAAAAAATTTTTAAGCATTCTACCCTTGCAAAGATCTGTGAATCAACTGTTGTAAATTTAAGAAGGCCTGGCTGACTTGTTGAACATGCAAATAGTTTTATTGCCTTTGAAGAAAATCCTGACTCACAAAGTTTCAACCTGGATTTTTGGCATATTTTATCTGAAGCATGGATAGAAGCACATTCTTTGAAAGATAAATACATTGTTTTCTAACTGAAGTTGCCAGTTACTTGTGCACTAAATAAAAGATTCAGTCAGTAGAATGCTCTTATTCCAACTTGGCTAGGCCACTCTTCTGCTGCATCAGCTAGTGAGCTTGCCCCAGGAATGGAACAGTGATGACACTTTGTGCGGTTTCACCATTTTGCTGGGTGACCTCATTGTTTAGCCTGTGGACTGGAATGTTACTGAGAATACACAGGTTTATTATAAGAGAGATGTACTGCCTGTTCAGGCAGTACAGCAAAATGTTAAATTCACTTTTATCTTCTCTGCTGCACAGCACTGATCCTATTTACCATTACTCCAAAGACGTGAAATTACAGTGGTACCTCAGTATAGCCAAGAGTATAGATTCTAGCCACTTAGACTAGAATACCAGTGGCACACTGGCCAGAATAAAGTAAGTGTAGAGATTGTTGCTACATGTAACAATTTCTGTTTTGTGTGTTTAAGAAACTTCAACTCAGTGTTTCCTAAATGATTTTCAAGAATTTCCAAATAACCCATTCCATCCATGGGTACTAACAAATAAAGCCAAAATCCTTGCTTGAGACCTGGGCTGAGGATTGGACAGGGCAACAGCCTTCTGTGTTCTCAGCAGGTAGGCCTGTATGGATCCTGGTGAGTGGGAAGGCTCCCAGGTTCTCAGAAGCGAGTCAGGAAGACAGGCAGGATGGATCTGTGCGCAGGCAGCCAGGAGCTGATCGTGGGAGTGTCTGGGGAACAGCTGGGCGACTTGTTCCTTTCCAAAGACAGAGCACTTGGAGGACGGCTGGTCAAGAAGCATGAAGGAAACATCCTCCTTTACTGTCAGGCCAGCTCCTTCCAGTTGGGAGGCTGGGCTGGGCAATCAGACCAGCTCAGAGGGAGATAAAAGAGGCCGGGGTCGGGGGGCTCACACATGCATCCATCTAACACCCCCATTGCCAGGGCCCTGGTTCTTAGCCCTTATTCAGGTAAGTGAGTCATCTCTTTTGTTTAAATCAAATATCTTAATCATAAAGAATGAATAAAACAATCAACACCTACATGGGGAAACAATAAAATTAATCCTCCACAAAATCCTACTTTCCAAGATTTGATTCAACTGCTGTGATCATTAACTAACGTTAAAATATGGCCAATCATGAAGGGTGAGAGCAGCATCTTGTTTAAAGGTGAAAGGAGCTTGGAATCATTAGGGAGGGACTTGCACAAAGACCACAGTAACCCTCTGTGTCCCAGGTTCCACCTCCACGGATTTAACCCACCAAGGATAGGAAATAGTCCTTAAAAATGTTACACGGTTGCAGATGAGTATTACGTGGTTAGGCCTACACTGGCTGCAGTGGTCGCAACGGTTGGGTCTGTACTGAACACGTACAGACTTTTCCCGTCATCATTCCTTAAACAATACAGTATAACTGTATACTATTTACATAGCATGTATATTATATTAAAACCCTGGCTGGTTTAGCTCAGTGGATTGAGCGTCGGCCTGCGAGCTAAGTGTCGCTGGTTCGATCTTCCAGTCAGGGCACATCAGAGAAGGAAAACTCTGACTCCAAAAAACCTCCGCTGCCTTGCGGCATACCTCTTCAGGGGAAAGGCTAAGGGAGTAAACCCCGACAGAAAATCCGGAGCCGGAGTCCCTAAGGCGGTTTGACGTTGTAGTCAACACCGGCAACTCCTGCGGCGCACCTGAAGCCAAGCTGTATTGACTCGTCTTTCCCTTGGACCCTTCAGCTGCGAAGAGAGTGGGGGTCTGCTGCATGGGCAACAGCAGACCCTCCATATCACCCTGCCCAGGCTCTGTAGCTTCAGCGTCATCACAAGATGTCGATTCAACACGGGAGGAGACAGATACCGTGTCACTCCCGAGTCGGACTGCACAGCCATTCTCGGCGGTGCAGATAGACTCTTAAGAAGCTACACCATCGTCTCTCGAGACGGACGGCTGCCGATATTATATAAAAGAGATTTAATGAGAAACGTAACATATTCTACAGATAACATAAAAAATTAAAACACTAATGATACAGTCTTCATATACTCCTTGTCCCTGGGATTCTGTTTAATGCTAAGTATTAAGAATAACTTGGAGAATCTAGTGATCTTGGGTGTTACTTTGATGATTTAAAAATTGACAAGCTGAATTAAAAGATACAGCTTTTCAACAATTGGAATGTATAAAAAGAACCAAATGGACATTCTGGAACTGAATATATGCTGTCTAAATTTAAAAACTAATTTGATATGTTTAAGAGTAAACTGTATTTGGAGCAGTGTTTGGCGTAAGAAATTAAAAAAATCCATTAGCACAATGTGATTTTTATTTTATAGAAAATGTGAATTCATAGTATGGAATACAGCTAGATGTGTGAAGTTGTCTCTAGATATAAATATTTGTGTGGTCCTTGAGTAGTCATGTCTGCATTTAGGCAGTAACCTCTAATACTGAAATTATTTACTATTCCTTCCAAATAAGTTAAATCCAATCTGTCTATGTCTATATTTATATATTCATACCCATATCTATATCTGTCTATAGCTATAGCTATAAAGCCTATTCCTTGAGCTTGGTCTTTCTTGCAACAATCATTGTTTCTACTCTGGTATTACAAAATTAAACTAATACAATTTAATCAATTTACCCTATAGAAGTTTTTCAGTGACTTTTAATGTGCCTTTCCACAATCATAATTTAGGAACAGAATACCCTTTCTTTCTATTCCCCTTTCTCTCTTCTGCATATGCACGCACACACACAGAAACACTCATGATCATCATCACCTCATTATTCTTATTATTTCTACCATATGAAATAAATAATAAGTAATAGTAGAAAAAGTTCAAATGTGATACTTATTTGCTATGGAAAGGGATATCTGTAATACAAATGTATTTATCTTATTGATAGGTCTCCACATTTCCATTTTTTCATATTATCACCAAAGCCCGTTTCCATAAATAATAAGAGCAAACTATCTAGGATGGTAAAATTTTAAAAAATTAACTGTACACATTATTAGGTTTGCTTTCCCAGATTTTTTAATTGATTTGGGAAAATTCAGTGAGTCACCAAGTTGGGCAAATTTTTATTACACTTATATGAACAAGCTAATAAATAACACCTTGAAAATTTATAGTATTTTATAGCTTTTTGAAAGCTTTCATATACACTGTTCCAATTGTAGTAACTAATTATTTCACTAGATTGATCCAAGTGACTGTTAACCAAACCAGGTAAATAAAACCTTTGTCATTCAACTAGAAACAAAGTCAGTAATGGAAGTTAAAGCTATTTATTCTGTAAACCCAGACAGCATAACTGCATATCTTTCATCAGAACAAATAACTAGTTGTTGCAAGGACTGGGAAATCAGAATTTTATTTAAAGTTCCTTTCCCACTTCTTCCCCATAACACGGAGACATGATCCCATCATTGGCACAAATTTTAAAATTCTCAAGTTTAATTCTGTGTGCCAAAAACTAAATCAGTGGTTTCCACACCATTTTAAGCTTTTTAAAAATTTAAAATTGGGAACATGGTATGGCAATATTTTTAAAGATCAGTCAGAAAACCTATAAGGACAAAGAACTAAATAGGTCTTTTATTTCTACATAACTAAGAAGTGTCCCAAAGCTTCTTCTATCATTTTCTAATTTTATCTAATGTTCAGCCTAACTTATTTTTATCTTTTTAAATTAACATAAATTTAAACCGGTAGAAAAATATGTCGAAGAAATAATCAGTGAATATAAAGTAGAACAATAAGACTTCCAGCCCAGATGGAGGTGTAGACAGATATGCTGCGTCTCCCTCCACAACTAAGGAATACAACTACCTCAAAACTAGAAACAACCAGAAGTTCCAGAAAATCAAACCACATGGAAGTCCAGCAAACAAAAATATAAAGAATAAATACTCATCCAGACAGGTAGGAGGGGCAGAGCCGGGGTGGAGAGGATGCAGTGCGGTGGCGGCAGCTGTGGCAGTAGTGGTGGGCCAGTGGAAAGCAGTCATGTTTTAAAAAGTCAGGAGGGACACCTGGGGAGCATTCCCAGCTCCTCACTGGACCTTGCAACTCACGGTCCCAGCACCGGGGAAAATCAAACCTCATTGTTTTTGATTGTGCAGACCAATGGGGGTTGGTGTGGAGGCAGAAACTGCTGGTCTCAGCAGAGTCCACTTGTTTAAAATGCCCCCACAGTCCTAGAACATCCACAGACCCACCCACTCTAGGAACGATGGCCAGGGCAGCAGCTAGAGAGGCACCAGTCTGGTGCTGTAGTGGAAGAGGTGCCTGGAAAAGGGGCAAGTGCTGGGCTGGTGGCATTGTTCCCTCTTGGACCCCTCCCCACATACAGCAACACAATATGGTGAAACAGGTCACCCTGTACTGACTAATCCCTAAGGCTCTGCCCCTTACAACATAACAGGAGCAACAGCTCTACCTGGGACGCAGAGGCAAAAAAAAAAAAAAAAAAAAAAAAGGAGCCTGTCAGAATGAGGAGACAGAGAAGTATGGCCCAAAAGGGGGAATGGATCAAGGTTCCAGTGGGAGAACTAAGCGATGAGGAGATAGCCAGACTAACAGATGAGGAGATAGATAACCTAACAGATGCAGAATTCAAAACACTGGTGATAAAGATGCTCACAGGCTTGACAGATATGCTTGAGTATGACAAATGCATAAGAGAAGAAGTGAAGGCTATGCTAAGTGAAATGAAGGAAAATCCACACAAAACCAATAATAAGGGAAGGAAACCAGGGTTCAAATCAATGATTTGGAACCTAAGGAAGAAAAAACAATCAACTAGTGCAGAATGAGGAAACAAGAATTGAAAAAAATGAGGAAAACTTATCAGATTTTGCGAAGGAGTTGGACTTACAGGTCCAGGAAGCATGAAGGGTCCTGGATGAGCTGGACCCAGAGGGGACCACACCAGGATGCATCATGACTGAGATGCCAAAGGTGAAAGATAAAGACAGAGTCCTGGGGGCAGCAAGAGAGAGGTGGAGGGTTGCCTACAGGGGTGTGCCTATAGGACTATCAGCTAATTACTCAGAGGACACTTTGCAGGCAGAAGGGACTGGAAAGCAGTATTCAATGTGATGAAAGGCAACCTGCAACCAGGATTACTCTATCCAGCAAAGCTATCATTTGAAATGGAAGGGCAGATGAAGTGCTTCCCAGACAAGGTGAAGCTAAAGGAGCTCATCATCATGAAGCCATTATTATATGAAATGTCAAAGGGACTTACTTAAGAAAAAGAAGGTCAAAACTATGAACACTAAAATGACAACGAACTCACAACTATCAACAACTGAATCTAAAAAATAAAAACAAAATCCAACTAAGCAAATCAGAATAGGAACAAAATCATAAGTATGGGGAGCATTTGGAGGGTTATCAGCAGGGAGGGGGGATAGGGAGAAATGGGGAAATGGTGCAGGAACTAAGAAGCATAATCAGTTGGTACAAAATAGACAGGGGGATGTTAAGACTAATATAGGAAAGAGTGAAGCCAAAGAACTTATATGCACGACCCATGGACATGAACTAAGAGGGGTGGGATTGCTGGAGGGAAGCGGGGTACTGGGCATAGGGGAGCAAAGGGGAAAATATTGGGACTACTGTAACAACATAATCAATAAAATATACTTTAAAAAAAGTAGAGAAATAAAATGTGGATGAGGTAGTAACAAAAAGTGCATATGTTTATCTTTGTCAGTAAAACGCATGAATGGTGTGGTGCAGTTCACAAGACTATTAATTCACTGGGGAACAAAAATTTTCATTGAGTTAGTTATGACACTTGATTTCGACTAATTTTGGCATCTGAATCCAAAAAAGACCCCAGTTTTTCTCTATCACGTCAACTTTTTATGGTACAGGATATCCTCCCCTTGTCCCCCAAATCATACAAAACATACATATAAAGGAGAATAAAGAAAAAATTACCTGAATATACTGTTTATTTAGATTTATTTTATTTATATAAAAGCTATATATTATTACTGTAAGTCAAATTGTGTACAAGTAGTAAAGTTCTGCTACCAAACATACATATCAAAGTATTTTATCTTTTTAAACAACAGGCTAAGAAATGCCAAAATAAGATACTTGAAACAGTCTCCTTTCATTGGCAAAGCTTTAAAAAATTGCCTCATGATACCCAGTTTTATGTGCAGAGGTGGGAATAGCATGTTCTTTCTGTCAACAAGTGGCTCATTTAGAATGTTTGGATCACAAGGTTTGAGGTCAGATTTTTTTTTTTTGTACTTTTTTTTTTTAAGGGCAGATTTTTTAAAAAAATTTGTTTATTTAGAGAAACATCCTGTGTGGTTGCTTCTCACTTGCGCCCCCAACTGGGGACCTGACGTGCAACCTAGTCATGTGCCCTCACTGGGAATAGAACCAGCGACACTTGGCTTGCAGGTTGACACTCAATCCACTGATCCACAGCAGCCAGGGCTTTGAGGTCAGGTCATGGAGGCCAGTTTGACTCCACCCAATGCTTCTCATGAGCTCTGCTGTCCCACGTACACAAAAAACAGGGATACTTGGTGTATCCACGTTGCTGACCAAGAAGGAAGCAGACCATTTTAAGGTCAACACAGATAATCCAATTGTGCTTGTGATATTGCAACAGATCAATGAGACTCTTTATGTCTTCATATTCTTTGCAAAAACAAACCGAATGGCCAATTGGGGCTGCACCAAATAAATTACCATTGTGGAGGAGGACACACTTTAAGCTCTGCTTTGAGCTATCGATGAACAGTTGCCATTCATTTGCGCTATAGATTGGAACTCCCATTTCCTCCATTAAACCATGTATGTTATGGCAATACACAAAACCACCATCACTTTGAAAGTACTGCAGAAATGCACTTTCTCTTGATCGAAAGTAGGATGCCTTCGCTCCTTTTTCAAGCAAGTTTTTCTCATGCAGTCTTGATGCTAGGAGTTCTGAAGCCTTTTTGGATAGTCCCAAATCTCATGCCAAATCATTCAACTCATGATGATCAAATCCCTTACGAACTGAGTCATCTTCAATTTCAAAATCTTCATCATTGCTGTCACTTAGTTCTTCACCATTCTCCTGTTTTTCAAAAGAGGGTAGTTCAAGGAAAACTGGCACTGGGATTTCAGCTGAATGAGGCACTGGGCTTATAGCTGATGGTAGACTAGGATACTCTATTTTACATTTATTTTTTTTATTATATCCTGATGTCACTTGAACGATATCTGGGCTCTCGCCAAACCATAGGTATACCAAATGGCAATTTATCACGGGTTCCCTTCATCTACATCTGTAAACTCTCAACACACTGCCTGCACACCTTATGAGGGGTCCAAGACTTATCTTGATCATGAAGTTTTTCTTTAAAGTATGCAAAATAGGCTTGCCTGACAAATGCGCAGATGTTTGTCCTTTGACTGGGAATGGTGAAACTGCCACACATATAACAAAACAAATCAGAGTTGTTTAGGCACTTATGACAAGAAATAGCAGAGGCAGACATCATCTGAAGGAAAGGAAATAAGTACGTATATAAATAAAAAAATTAATTCTTCTAACTCCTTGCATACAGACAAGAACTCAGAATATGCTTTGGAACACGATTCACTGTATAGAGTGGCACACAACCTCTCATCCCACTGTCTCATGTGTAACTGAATAGCCTAGACAAGTATGAACCTGCCACTGTTCTCCAAGTTCATCTCCCACTCGTCCCCACTTGAGGGAGGTTTGGCAATAGGAGAGCACTAGTGCTTCGCTTGTTCCAGGCTTGATCCAGCCTAGAGTAGTTGCATTAAGATAAGCTTTACAGAAAAAAATTGACGTGATAGAAGAAAACTAACTGCAGTTTTGAAATCAGCATGCCTATTTAAGTCTAAAACAGCTGAAAAATTGAACTCAATGGGAATTATGTTTAAAATTGTTCCCCTGTGTTACTTCTAAACCCCAAAATAATGAATGTGTTCTAAATCCTATTGATATAAGACTCACTTGTGAAGCTGTGATGCTTGATTCAACCAGTCATTCACTCAAGGTGCTGGGAGGGTTAGGTTCCTTTGAGGCCTCTCTCCTTGGCTTCTAGATGGCCAGCCTCTTGCTGTTTCTTCACATGGCCATTTCTTTGTCGGTGGCCCTGGTGTCTCTCCTCCTTCTTATAAGGGTATTAGTCATATTGGATTAGGATCCCACCCTAATGGCCTCATATTAACTTGGTAACCTCTTCTAAAGAGCTTGTTTCAGAATTATGTTATTACTGACGTGCTAGGAGTTGGGACTTTAACATAGGGATTTATGAGGGACACAATTCATCTCATAACACCTCTCCCCCTAAAAGAAAGAAAGATTTTTACAATAAATCACTTAACACTGTCTTTAAAAAAAATTTTAAGTCCCATTTAGTAAGTCTTGAGATTTAAAAGAAATCTAGAAATAAGTTTTTAAAATCTATTTAAAATCTTTATAAGATTTCTAAGAGCTTTCAAAAAAGGGAAGGTACTACAAGAAAGTGAATCTCAACAGAAGTAGAATTGAGTGATACTTTGCTCTACTGATTAGGAACCATTTTGTATGCAATAGAGAGAATGATTTTTGTAATTTAAAGAAAAACCTATAGAAATGTGAAGAAAGTGTGAGTAAATACTAGAAAGATCATTGACTCCTCAGCATTCACTGTATCCGTCTGAACTGCATAGCAGGCAAGCACTTTGGAGAACTGCTCCCACCCAGGAGAGAATTTCCATGAGATCCAATGCTGACCCCTCTCTTCCAATCTGCATATACAGGATCTGTGTCTAGGTATAGTGGCTCTTTCAGAAGTAAGCACGTGATAATATGGTCCAAGCAGAATGAAGCCCAGAATTTCCTTTTAAAGATCTAATTGGAGAGAAACAAGATGGCAGAGGAGTAAGTGGAAGCTACACTAACCTCCTCCCAAAACTAGTCTGGATTTACAACTTAATCTTGGAGAAATCATCTGGAATAACCAACCAAACACTAGCTGGAGAGAAGTCTTATAACCATGGAGAGACAGAAAAGGCTGCTACATCACAACGTGACTGGTAGGGAGTGCTGAGACGCAGAAGGGCTGGCTGGGCTCACACGGGTGACAGCTGAAGGGACTGAGGAACAGCTCAGCAGCCGGAGTTCCCCCTGAGAAGGGCAGGGTCTAAACCCCTAGCTGGGATTCCCAGCCTACAGCAACAGAGTGGAAAATAAAATAGTATCCAGCTGAGAAAAGCAAAAAGCCACAGGGTTTCTTGCTAGACAGAGAGGAAGCAGCGGGAGAAAAAGAGCTCTTAAGCGGAGCACATACAAAAATATTTTGCCCCCACTTACCCTGGGCTCAAGCTGAGGGAAGGCAGAGAGGACTGGAGATGCTTAGGGAGAGTTTGGTGTGGTGGCTTTGAGGGAAGAGCTGGGGAGGTGGCCGGCCAGGTCCCAGTGCTGACTCATCCCCAGTGCTGCAGGCAGACCATTCCCGTCCAAGTAGCGTTAGCCTGAGGGGAAGCAAAAGCCCTGTCTACAGGAATTAAGCCGTCACACCCACATTCCTTAAGCCTGACCCCTAATTACAGATTGAATAGATTAACAACTAAAGAAGACAGACAAAGGCAGAAGATCCTTGGAAGTCTCCAACAGGCTGCCTAGTGCCAGACTGGTACAGGATCTTATGCCACCAGAGGCAGATCCAGGAAGTGGAGATCATTCTACGAAGCACCAACAAACAATAGGAGTCGCAAAAATGGAGAGACAGAGAAACAACTCCCCATCGAAAGGAAAGGTAGAATCCCCAGAAATAGTGCTAAATGAAATAGAGGGGAGCAAACTATCAGATATGGAATTCAAAACATGGATTATGGAGAAGCTCAATGAGCTCAGCAGAAACTACAAAGAACTCCAGAAAAACTACAAGGAACTTACCAGCATGAAAAAGGACATGGAAGCTATCAATAAGAGCCAGGAGGAAATGAAGAATATAATCTCTGAATTGAAGAACACAGTAGAAGGAATTAAAAGCAGGCTAGAGGAAGCAGATCGGATCAGCGAGCTGGAGGACAACTTAGACAAAAACTCCCAGACAGTGCAACAAAATGAAAAAAGACTGAACAAGACTGAAGAGGTTCTAAGACAGCTGCATGATAACATGAAACGTAATAATATCCATATCATAGGAATTCCAGAAAGAGAAGAAGAAGAGCAAGGGATAGAAAACCTCTTTGAAAAACCAACGACAGAAAACTTCCCTAACATGAGGAGAGAAAGAGTCATGCAAGTCCAGGAAGCACAGAGGGTCCCAGTGAAGATGAACCCTAACAGGCCCACTTCAAGACACATCATAATTAAAATGCCAACATTCAAAGACAAAGAGAGAATCTAAAAGCAGCAAGAGAGAAACAACTAATAACATACAAGGGAGCTCCAATAAGGCTATCATCAGTTTTCTCAGTAGAAACACTACAAGCCAGAAGGGAATGGCAAAAAATATTCCAAGCAATGAAAAACAAAGGCCTACAACCAAGAATACTCTACCCAGCAAGGCTCTCATTCAAAATGGAAGGTGAAATAACGAGTTTCCAAGACAAAAGAAGGCTAAAAGAATACATCTCCACCAAACCAGCATTGCAAGAGATACTAAAGGTTCTGCTTTAAGAAGATGAAGAAACAGAGAGAGACAGAGAGGAACACCAGTACAAAGGGGGAAAATGACAATGAATAAGTACTGAAAGAAAGAAGGAACTTCTACCATTTGCAACAACATGGTTGGAATTAGAGAGAATTATGCTTGGCAAAATGAGCCAGGCAACAACAAAAAAAATACCTTATGCTATCACCTATTACAGGAAACTAATGAACAACACAAACAAATGAGAAAAATTGAACCAGAGGTATGTAAACATGGAATAAACTAACAGTAACAAAGGGGGAGATGGGAGGGAGAGAAGGGGGTAAGAAGGGGAAGGGTCTAGTCAAAGAACATGTATAAATGATCCATGGACATGGACAACTGGGTGGGGACTGAATGTGGGAGAAGGGGCGGCAGGGTGCAGGGAAGCAAGAGGGGGAAAAAAGTAGGACAACTGTAATGGAAAAAAAAATTTTAGTGGGGGGAAAAATGAAAATATAAAGAATAGAAATGCAAGTTCAGTGAATATTAGAAGGACAAGGATTTTCCTTCACACTATATTTTTCTCCCTATCTGATCCCTTCAGAGTTTGGCATTCTAAAGAAGTAAGTAATGACCTAAGTTTCTTTGCATAAAACTAATAAGACCAGTTGTTAATAGAGGTTTTTTATTTTAACTAAGACTTTGACTGGAATGTCATGCATAAAGGAGACATGCTTGGGCTTTGGTTGTTACCAAAAAGCCCTGAGGAGCTGGGATTGACTTTCAAAGGTAATAAAAGCCCACAAGATAAAAGACCTGGTACCTTGGATGGGTGCGCGGTCCATGGCAATGTTCCCAGGGAAGGAATGAAGGTTGTTTTCCTGAAAGGTGGCTAGAAGGGACCTTAAGGTACAATGGAAAACCAGAAGGACTTGGAAAAGACAGGTGTTTACAGGCAAGGCTGAAAGCCAGGTGTGTGTTTCTGCTTCTGTGCCTTGAAGGGCAGACTAAATGTTCCTTGCATAAGTTCCAGCAAAGCAGAACTAAAGATCATAAGTGATCATTTTCTGCTCTTGTTGTGTTTATGCAAATGAACAGGATAAATTAAAAATGGACTTAATGCAGTCCCTTTAATGACAAGGAGGGTAATCTTAGGGAGAAAAATCGCGATTCAAGGAATATCACAATACTCAGTGGTAGACTATAAAGTAGTGCAACTAACCGTCTTTAAAGTTTCTTTTCATTTAAAATATGTTTTCATTTGAAAGTTAAACTATGTCTGTGGCATTACCAAAGATGTTTAATTTACAGGCAAAAAGAATGTCAAGTGCCTTACAACTGGATGTCTTTCTGATAAGACAGTCCTACAGATTTAGAGACTTGTTTGTGGGTTGTGTTACAGAAATTAACATGTGTTTTCTGTTTTCAAAGGTCATAAGCCTATGATCTCTTTACCTGAGTGACTGTCTGTATGTATAGGCCTCACTTAATCCTGTCTGCATTGCTGCCTCCTGAGACTCAATGGTTTGGCTGAACTAAGTGGTTGGGTTGGTGAAGAATGGGGTGGTCTGTGGGCTTCACTTTAAAACTGTTTTCTCTTTTCTGTCCTAAAGGCTTAGACAGAAAGAGCCCAGAGGCCTGAGAGGGGGGAAACCTAAAATATTTCCCTCAGCCCAAACTAAGTATAATGGGCAAAAGGGTTTTGGACAGGTGAGATGCACCTGGCACACCTTCCTCCAAAGAAGCCCTTCTTTTCCCTAATGTGGGACATTGAAAAATCAATACCTGTCTTTTGTCATCTAGCGGTTATGGATTGAGTGATGTCCTTTAACCCTGTTGCCAAATCTGTTGCCTCCAGAATACAACAAGGATGCCAGCCTGTTAAACCAAGTATGCCGTTGTCCGGAGACAGCCAACCGACCTGGAGTCTGCACGATCCTTCCCCATGTGGGAAGGCCACCCTGCCCTCCACACCCCTACTCTTATTAGAGATTTCTAGACCCAAGGGTAGGTAGGACGACGACCATGTCCAGCTTGAAGCAGCTAGAGGAGCTTGAGATGTTCGCCCATTGTCCTTTATAAGATTATAAAGGGTCTTAAGTCTGAGAGGGATGGATTGTTATTTTGTATTGTTAAAATAATTAATTAATTAATTAATTATTTAAAAAAGAAGAAGAAGAAGAATATATGAAAGGGTGAGGCAGGAGAGCTTGTATGTACAAACCATGGGCATGGACTTGGGGAGGGGGGATTGCTGGATGGGTGGAGTGCTGGGCGGAGGGGAGCAAAGGGGAAAAAATTGGAACTATTGTAACAATATAATCAATAAAATATACTTAAAAAGGATCTAATTGGCTTTATTAGGTGATTCTTGAATCAGGCAGCATCCCATCTAGCAACCAGAAGGGTGCTCTTAGAATTTTTAACTACTGGGAAAAGAGGCATTCTCTTTATATCTGGATAGTATGGTGCATGGAAATGATACCTGCAATTGCAGTAGCCATTTTGCACCCATGAATAAAATACGTCTAAGAATGAAACTACTTGTGGAAGAATAAAGAGCTGAGAGAATTTTAAGAAAATTGAGTCAGACTTGATCAGTCTGTACCCAAAGCCCCCACCTCTTGACTCTTAAATTATGTAAGTTAATAAATTCCTTTTACTTCAAAAAAGAGCATAAGATGTGCATTATGATTTATAACCAAAACCATCTTCACTAACATACCTTATAATTTCCAACTAACAACAAAATTATTGTTTGCTTGCCTTTTTACTACTGTTGTAATTCAAAAAAATCCCTATACTTTGTAAAATTAAAACTTGGCCAATTAATTGTGGCAATATAGACAATTAAGGGAGCCAAAACTGAAAACTCAAAATTAACAGTGATCACCATTTGGGAAAATGATTTCACTACTCAGTGCTCATGTATTTCTTTCATTTTTGCTAATATGCAATCTCAAGAAGCAGGATGAATATTATTAAAGTGATTAACTACAAAGTACTCTGAGTTCTGATTTAGAGAGTAATATAAAGCACATAATTAGTATATGGAAGCAAATATTGTGTCAAGCAAGATCAACCACTGGATTGAAAGTCGGGAGCAAGTGCCCCCAGAATGTGCAACCATGGCATGCGGAGTAAAGCCCAACACACTCAGGAAGAACCTGCTTCAGGAAGGGTACCTTAGAATAATCGTCTTAAGCAATTTACTTTATTTATTTATTTATTTACCAAAATTCTGCAGAGGCTGCAGCTCACATAACCAGTCATGTGAGTCATTCATTGGGACGTTATGCAACGGGTCCCTTTGAGGACTCTAGGTTTTTGACATTGGAGTGCCAACATTATTATATCAGGGGCACTGTCCTCCCCACAAGCAATTTACTTTAGAATCCAAGGTGGGGCCTGTTAGCTGGATGGATACCCGTCCTTTGCTCGTAGTGTCCCACTGAAATCTAAGATTCTGTTTCCCCTTTTCTCTTTTGTCCAAAATGACATATATACCCTATTTTACCTCATTGTCTTTCAAATTTTCATGCCTGTGTGAATTCCTTGTGTGCATACATTAAAATTTTATTTTCTTCTGTTAATCTGCTCTATGTTGTTTGAATTATTTAACCAGTAAGAAGAACAGAAAGGGTTGGGGGAATGTTTCCCTGACCCAACAAAAGCATCTGTGCCATTTTTCTCCCATTACTTACATTGTAAACCGGTCATGAAATATGGTTAAATGTAGGGGACTATCCTATGTGGTTTCAAGAACTTTAGCCCAAAAGCATGAGCCAGGCTCCTAAGAGCCTTGTAAGACTCAACCGGAATACTGGGAATGTTTTGAGGCAGACATAACTTGACAGCCACTCAGGAGGTTCCCATGGGAATTGGATTTAAAGAATGCATATTATGCTTTAGAGCTTGCTCTGCTTTTTTTTTTTTATCTCTTAGTTAACTATAAACAGTGTGTAGCTGAAAATGTGTAAAGCCTTGCACCTGATATCAGTATGGTGTCAGGATGTTGAACAGACCCTGACACAGACTGGTCACTGTGTTCTTGATATTGATATCTGTAATCAATAACTGTCAACTGTAACCCAAGCATCTGAAAGCTAATTGATGATTTATAAGTCTTGACCTTCTATCTCCCAAATCCTCTCCTCAATAAAAGGGACGAGGAGAACGTATTCAATGCTCTTCTCCACTAGAGACATTTGCCACCTCTCTTCCCTCCAGAGAAGATACAGTGTCCTGAGTAAATTTGTTCTCTCATCCTGATCCTGAAACCTCTGCTGGATGGGGAGTTTCTCACTGAGCCAGGGTGTTGGAGGCAGACCACCTTAGTTAATGAGGTAGAACCATAGTTTGATAATTAAATTAAGAAACAAAAGATAAATGTAGTAGCCCCCCCTCCAGGAAAAATAATTTAATAATTTCATTTCCAGATTGAGATGGTTGCTGGTCATTAACAGCAAAAGAAATGTTTCTGAAAGGGGCAGGAAATCAAAGTTTTAGAACATAGAAATAAAGACATTCTTTTTAAAAATAATAGCTATGAATCTAGCATTCATAATGGAAAATTCTAAAGAAATTGAAAAAGTGAGAGACTTCAGGAGGAAGGCAGTATTTCTCACATATTCATGTAATGTGTTATTATTTCTGTCTTGTCTGAGTGAGGACCTTTGCAGAGATCTAAGATATAATGGTCATTATCAGAATACAGACAGCTTTCCAGTGGAAACATATGCCTTTAAGTTTTTTTTTTTAGCTTAATTCATTCTGATTTTGCTGACTTTTTAAGAATATTTCTCAATTTCATTCCTAGATAAAAATTTGGAAAGTATTCATAACTTTCTCACATTATCTATTTATAGAGAATCCCACACATTTATAAAAAAGTGGTGCTGTCACTTTTTTTTAGTAGTCCCAGAATATAGATTGATGCAAGGTGTCAATCAAAGCCTAATGTCCTTTCATGGTTTTAAGAAGACAGCAGGGAGGAATGAAGCAGTGCCCCTAAGAGAGAGGGCACAAAGCACACCCCAGATTAATTGACAGGAATTCAGTCTCAAATGGTCTGATTGACTGCTTTTCAAAAAGTTTTACTTGTATTTACAGAACTTGGGTTCTTATCCTATCAATTACATACAGTAAGTATAATTGACACATACCATTATGTAAATTTTAGTTTACATAATAATTTGATATATATGTACTAAAAATGATTACCAAGAAAAGGTTAGTTAACACATCAATCACATCACATAGTTACAATATATTTTGTAGTGAGAACTTTGAAGATCTACTCTCTTAGCAACTTTCAAATATATGATACAGTTAAGTATACTTACCCCAGTTTGATATCCATTTAATAAATGGAGAAAAATGATGGGCTTGATTTAGGGCCCTCATTCTTTTTTAATGTGAAGAATTAATAATTTCTTTATCATACTTAACATTTCCATGTCTATTTAGTGCTGTTCCTAACCAGATTCCTACAGTTTTCCCAGGAGGTAATCAGATACGGTTTGCCTGTCCTCTGTGAAGTAAAGCTCAGCTTTTACTGAAATGTTCATGTGGAATAAAATACTTTTCATATTACACTCTTCAGGCATTGCTTTGAAAACATTTTTAGCAACATTCTTCTGAAAGGCAATAAATCCCCATTTACAACTCTATCAACTGAATGGACAGTAATATTAAATTATTTGTACTTGGCAGAATATTCATTGGCAAAGCCACACAGCAAATTGTAGCTGAAAGGACAATACCTAGTGACTCAGGGTGCTATGATCCTAAGTAGGGAGGCACAGACACAGGTCCTAATGGCATCCTTCCTTCTTAAATGGCACATTGCTTCAGGACATTTTATGGAAGTGTAATAATTACCCAGAATTATTAACCCCACTCCATTGATTCATTTATTTAAGAAATACTTACTGAACAGCTGCTATGTACCAGGAGCTAGGCCTTGGAAAGGGACCAAACGTTTTGCATTTTGGCATTGATTTTAAGCTAGTTATTAAGGGCAAGCCTGAAAAAAACGTTGACCCTCCCCTCCTTTCCTGCCTAAGAGTTTCAGGGAAAGGCCTACTCCAGAAAGGAAATTTTAGAGTGCATCTTAATTTGCACTGAGTGTGGTGAATGCGAGGACTTCCAGCAGGGGCCTGCTTACTAGATCCCCTCCACCCCCTCATTGTGTCTGAATTACCTAGCAAATATTTAATGCCAAGTATGTTCAACTCTTCCTCAATTATCTGTAAATTGTCACTTCCTTCAAAATTTCAGACACCTACTTGCCTTTCCTTAGTCAAAAATGACATGTATTACATATAACTCAATTTTATCTCACTGTCTTTGAAATTGTTATACTTACGTGAATTCCCCATGCACACGTATTAAAATTTGATTTTCTCTGTTTATCTCTATTAATTTATTATTAGCTCGGCTAGAAGAATTTCAAGGGTAGGAAGAAAAGTATTATTATTATTTTTTAGCCTCCACACCTCCAAAGATGAACAAAATAGACATAGTCCCAGCATCCCTAGGAATTTTGGTCCAGTGATAGAGGTAAGCAGTAAAATAAGCACTTAAAATTCAATGTGAGAGTCTCAGGATGGGTGACAGAGTGCTGCAGAACACGGGATGGACATCAGATACCTGTGGGAGGGACATTCATGTGTAAATTAAGGTCACTATTTAAATCTGAACCTCAGGGATCAGATCTAGGTTGAATTTATAGATGTGGGTGTCACCAGCATATACAGGATGTAATAGTTAAACCATGACAGAGGAGGGCCAGTGTCTAAAGGGTAGAATCTTAGGTAGCACCAGATTTTATAATACCAACTCCTTTCCTATGGTTTCTTAAAACATAATACTGATCTCACCCTAAGTAAAGATGGAAACAGTGTCAATGTCACTAAATACATCACTAAAATTTCCTTTTGGCAGACTCTGGCATTAAGTGGACCTGTGAATAACTTTCTCCATGCTTTTCAGTTTCATGGTTCTAATTCATTTACTTGTATTTCTTTAGGATTGCCATTGTTTTCTAGCACAAATTACGGCGCTTGAGAGATGTTTTTATAAGTAGCAGACTCTCAGGATTAAAAACAGTTTCTGAACTCATAGTAGATCTCCTTTTCTACTGGATGGAAAGAAAGAGGATAAGTTCTTCTTTAGGTCCAAAATATCCTAGCTGGAACTCAAAGCTCAGGAGAGATGAGGTGGTGAATCCGTATATGACAAAATTCTGCTCATAGTTTTGTGTAACAGATCTCTTGAGAATTTAGAGGAGTTTCACTCTCCATAACTTTGGTAAGTGAACTAGCATATGGATGTCCTCTGAGGCCATTTACAGTGTCCTGAGTCAAGTAGGAAGGCAAGACTGGTGTCTTTACCTGATAAAATCTTTAAGGACTGTTGATCTCCTTCAAGCATTTGATCTGATAACAGGCAAATAATTTCATTTCATTTTAGGCATCAAAGACAAGAAAAGAAAATATAATTTCTCCTGTTCTCTTTGATAGATTTTCTTTTCTCTGTGTTAAAATGAGATTATCTTTTTTAGACATCGTTATATATTTTTGGGAAAAGTCCCAAGTTCTATTATACATATTCTACAGTGTCCTGACCCACGGAATGAGGCTTATATTGAAGTAGAATTTACTCTAAGGATAACTCACTATCAAGTTTTTCAAAGCATTTAAGCCTCAGGGAAGCAGAGCTCCCATTACTCTCTTATAAAATATAAATTTAATATCTATTTAGCCTTCAAATGACTTTAGGTTAAAAGATTTTCTTTCTGTTACCACATCTGCAGATTTTGGAAATAATACATCCTTCTATTTGTTACCTGCAAATCTAAATGATGGAATCGCACTTTTCCTTTGTGTAGCATCGTTGATAAAGATAATTAGAAAGCTGATATCAGTGGCATAGCTCAAATATCAAGATGAATTAAGTACCTTGCTATTATAAAACTTCAAAATCTAAAAGAAGAACAAAGTGGGAGTTGTTAAAATATCTTGCCTCTTACCCTCAATCCTAGGGAATTACATATGACTTTTCTTATAATCCTTGTACCAGGCCAGCTCCAA